>NC_047523.1:30850048-31150048 GCF_902827115.2 Pseudochaenichthys georgianus | reverse complement strand
AATCCTAAACCTAACCAAGTCTTCACCCTAAAATGAATGATTCCCCTTATGGGGACCTCCAATTTGTCCCCATAAGGGAAGCCAGTCCCCACACGTGACTATGTAAACAGATGTAGGTCCCCACAAGTATAGTAATGCTAGACCACACACACACACACACACACACACACACACACACACACACACACACACACACACACACACACACACACACACACACACACACACACACACACACACACACACACACACACACACACACACACACACACACACACACACACAGATCCATCCCATCAGCATGATTACCTGCTGTGAAGATATCCCCTGTCAGAGGATGAAAAACCAAGCTGTGATCTCATAGGCGCTTATTCCCCCTAGTGTATACAATTATTCATTGTTTTATTATTTTTATTATAAAAGTCCTATTTGTTTGTTTTCTTTCTTCACCGGGGCAGGTTTCTGAAAGGTTTTGCAGGTGCAGTGGCTCAGCCCCAGCAGACATGTAGTGTGCTGTAAGCTCTGTCTCTTCTCCTCCTCTCTCCAGGTCTGACAGCGGCGGCGGCAGCTGCTGCCAACGCTGCCATCGCAGAGGCCATGAAGGTCAAGAAGATCAAGCTGGAGGCGATGAGCGGCTACCACGGCAACGCCATCCACCACGGGATGGACATGGAGAATGGAGACCTCGGCTCCAGCGTCGGTGAGGATGCCCTTCACACACACTGTCACAAACACTTTTACAATCATATTAAACGGAAGACAAACGTTTGTTGTAAAGACAGACACAAACACACACTTAAAGACCTGCTTTCTCATCTCCATTTTGACAGACACCGCAAAGCGCCAATGTGGTATTTTAATAATCGAAAAACACTTGTAGACAATAAAAATCTGCATTAAAATACATACATAGATTTAATGTAATGCACGTTTGCTATTGGATACAAAATATGATCTATGAATTATGCCAATTGCAAGACATTGGCAACATAATACAAACAAATAAAAGATAATTTAATTTTTCAACTTGAAGGGGTGGGCAAACATATTCCAGGAGTAGGGGAAAAGCTGCTCTAACTTTAAAAGGGGACAATATGTAATATAATAATATTAATTGGAATATGTTCATGCTATATTTCTCCAAAGGCAACTAAAAGCTTATCAGTTGTCTGCTTATTCTGCTTAAATAACATCCAAATACAAAATAAGTTTATTAATTATAATACGTTTATTTATTATAGCACGTTTCACATAAATACATTTCACAAAGTGCTTCACGAGTACAAATGAAGACCACAGACACATGAATACAATCACCACATGAGGCAGAAATGTAAGGTCAACATAAAAACAAAACACAGACCAATTTCCAAACATTTCCAGCACCGGAAACAAGAAGTCATCAATAATCCCATACAACCAAATACTCACTGTCTCCACTATACTGCTGCTTTCTTAATCAAGTGTTAAAGGCTTGTTTTGTTTAGTATGCACTGTGAATATCCACCATGAGGTAAGTCTGGTTTTCTCTTGAAACATGTTGTACTTTGTGTGGAAAGATTTTATTTTAAAAGCCTCGTTGCTAATAGCTAAGTGAAACTGTGAACACAGTTTCACTTAGCTATTAGCTTTTAACAAGATCTAATTGAATTGCTGTGAAAGCATTGGTTTTTCACTATGTACCATTTCAATTAATTATTAGCCAGAAAATGCAGAAGGATTTTCCTAATATCACACAGAACCACTTAGTGTATTAAAGAGAAAGATAATGTATGTTAGTGCGGATTCATGAGCCCATTCCAAATTATAAACCAAATGTAATCCCTGTAGCTTTGGTTGCTAAATGGAGATTTTGATTCACTTACTGTAATAAATGGCTCGACTGCTGAATACGTTTCATCAGTAATACTTGACACCATGGAGCTTATGGTGTGTGAGATGAAAACAGGATGTGTTTCTAAGCAGATTTAACAATGCAAAATGCATAAAGTGTGAGGTCATCACTCCAAGAGAATGGAGTATGTAAAAAAAGAATACGAGCGTACGAGGTCACGGAAATAAAGATAAATGTGAGCACCAACAGCAAGGCTATGGCAATGGAGCTAATAAGAAACTGTTTTATCTTTTTACAATTTAAATTGTAACCTTGAGCCCACAGCCAGCCACACAAGCTCCCGGTAGAATCATAATTCTGGCAAGGGGGAGCAGCGCTAGGTGTGGGTGCATGGGCCATAGCATTAGCTCTCTGAGTGAAATATATGGCAGTGACGCCTCTCGGCCCCATCCACAATCAATTGGATTCTTTTCCTTTAATATTTACTCGCAGCGATGAGATGCTCGTCTGCATGGTGATGAACAGTCTGCCACTGGCGTTTGAAGGTGACCTGTCAGTGAGTATGGACAAATCTCTCGCTCGCAGAAATGTAGAAAATAAATCATTAGGGGCAGGCAGTCAGACAGGGGCTTCTCTCTCTCCCTCACTCTCCTCGGATTTAAATCAGCTCAGATTTATGATTTGAATTAATGCTTCGTTTGGTCAAAGGAATGGTCGCTGAGACAAATGATGTTTGGTACTGAAACCATCCTAATATTGATTACTGGGTGTCGCAGCAATCTCTTGTTTATATCAAGCACTCTCCTGTGACAGGGTGGCCAGCAGGAGTCATCCTGATAATACGCCGGAGAAATATGGCCTGCTCGGCAACACAGGGCCGTGAAGCACAGTGAGCAGCATGCTGTCTTCTTCATCTCGCCCCAGGCAGCCACTCACATGTTTGTTTTCCATCAAAAGCATTTTGTAATTTAACAAGTAATAACCGACTTACATGATTTGAGAATTGGTGTCGACTCGAGGCTGCTTTCAAAAACTATTTTGGAGCGTGAATGCCTAATATGTCCAGCTCTCAAGCCCATTATCACATAGCAATCCAAACATATAAATCACTTGACTGATATAGCACGGAGTGGGCAGAAAGGGAACTGTATCTGGCTGCAGCTATGTTGGTCTGTTTTCTTTACAGATCTGGGGAGGGCATGACTTCATTCTGTTCTCTCTCATAGCTGCTCTGAGGAAATGGACTGCAGTGTTATAATCAACAAGCTTAAACTAAGACTCACACCAACGGATGTGTTTACCTAAACAAATGATATTACCAACCATGATAGGAATTGATATGATAATGAGCATGCTTTTGATAATACCACTCAGGACATAGATCCATGTAATCAGTAAGAGCTTCTACATAAACCCATTGGATAATAAAACTCTCCTCAGGCTAAAATACAGGTGCCTCATCTCAGTGTTTGTCTGAAGCAGATCTTTGTGGAGAGCTTAAAGCAAAGCACAACAGAGCCAGCCAGTGAAGGACACTCTGTTCTGTTTGTAGAGTTGGATTGCCCGTCGCTGTCTTTGTGTTGATGTAAATTGAACAGGCTAATGTTTCTCCATCGCATTAAATATTCATTACAATTAGACCTTCCTGTTTGCATCAATGTTATTAATTATAAGGAAAAAACAGCCAGTTCGACTCAAAATAGCCAAACATCCGGAGTGAGAAGGGAAGAAAGGAAGAGATATCTGTAATTGAGGGAGAGAAAGATGTAAATATATTAAGATAGAGATATTGTGATGGAGCAAAATAAAAAAGAGAAAAAGGTGTCTTGGTTTGATTTTCCCTCTCGGTCTTTAGTCGGGCAGAGGGAACCCTCTCAAAGCACAATGTGGATTGTTCCTGCGCCTCTCAGGAAATGCCACAATTACAGATCACAGACCAAGCAAAACATGTGTGGCGCTGGGCCTTTAGGGGGATAAACAGCCCGCCATTCCCCCCCAGTGCATTGACCCCAGCCACAACCTTCATTACTGGGAGAGAAAATATTGTCAGCTGCCCACTAACAAACACCTGCCAATTTCAAGAGAAGGAATTGCTTTTTTTTCAGCCGCCAAAGGAAAATAAAGTGTTTCTTAGACAAGCAGTGTAAAGAAAAGATAAGGCTGTGTTCACCCCAGTCCTCTTCTTTTTTTTTTACTCTGTCTCAACTATTTATCCGTCTTTCGCCCCGTGTCTTTCTTTGGCCACTGGGTGCTGCCCTGCCACTCATCTGACTCCTCACCACACAACTCTAATGGAGCTGAAATCCTGCCTGTAATTAGATATGGGAATTCTACTGTCATCAGCCAGATGATGCCACGATATGCAGACCACAGTAACAGCCCGAGTAAAAAGAAAAGACACAACAGCCCCTGCTATAGGGCTGGGCACTATGGACAACATATATGTAATACCATTTGAAAACCAGTATTGTAGCTTTGCAGCATTTACAACATATTTTCACAATGAAAATGTAAATGTGTTCCTATGTATATTAACCTGTAAAGAAAGGAAAAATAAATACAAATTTAAATGAATTTTTAAATTGTATGATGTATTGACTAAGTGGGAAAGGTAGTTAGAACAGTTTGGTAATTAAAAGAAATTAAATAATTCACTTTAATGCAGCCTTTAAAAACCAGGACACCTATGACGACTTTCAATTTCCAAAATCTATGTAGATGTAGAGTCTCATTTCAGGACATATGTATTATACCATGGTATGGCCCAGCCTTGTTTGTTGATGTACATTTTTAATTCACCCTCAACCCATAATACCACAGGCAGTTACATTCTGCAGCACTTTTTCAGCCCAAAAAGCCCTTTTGTCTCACATCTGTGGCTCCGGTCCAGGCTGTGGCCCACATGCTCGGCTGGAGCTGGACGGCTGGTGACAGGTACCTGGAGTGCTGCCTGGCGGAGAGTTGAGAGAAGAGGTTCTGGGTGAGATGATGAGGAAACATCATTCTGTCTTCCCAGGGTCATCAGGCTAATTTCGGCAAGCCCCGCCCTCATGCTTGTATGTTTGTGAGTGTGCATATGCATGTTTGTATGTGTGTGTGTTAGTGCGCGTGTGTGTGTATGTACGCATGCTTGCGTGATAGAGAAAGAGGGGGCCTTGGCCCCTGAGAGCATTCTGTGAGGAGACCACAGCTGTACACTCCCAGCAGCTAATTGGTCCTTATCTAGCTGTCCCATTCATCTTCATTTTTTACCAATTACTGAGCATTATCTGTGTTCTCAGTTGGGTATGGGACTTAATCCTTTTTGGTTAAGCTGGTGCTACAGCTTGCAAATTTCAAATGGAGAAGGGGGGTTATGGGGGAGAAAGGAGGGAAAGGTGGTGGGGAAGGAAAAGGTGGGGGGGGCAAAAGTCAGAGCAAAAATAAACTCTGAAACTTCCCATCATCCTTCGCTGGCAGGAAGCAATCAATAAACTATGACATCACACGAAGGAGAGAGGGAAAAAATGGAAGAGATCAATTATTGGCGTTATAATTCAAGTCCTTGTTTGCAAACGTTGCAGCCTCATTGATTAGGCTGTTCTTGTTGCACTCACCATTATTGACTTGTTAAAACCATATTTTCTCATCATCAGTGGTTTTACGTTTGCGGTCACACAGATAACAACGCTTTAAGGGGCCTTCATTAATTATTCAAGATGTATTCATTTTAAAGCACAGCCAGTCCAAATCATCCTGTTTACTCTACAAACAATACGCGCATAGTACATTTCTCATCCAGAAGGTACATCAAGACGCTGCAATCTGGGGCAGTTAGCCTTAATTTTCGAAGATCAATGCATAACTAGGCTCCTCTCTATATGGGGTCCGTGCTTGGCCATGCTGCAGAGCTGAGTGGAGTCAGCCTGGAGACCAGGCACTAATTACTGGAGTGTTTATTGCTCGGCTGGATAGCATTTGTACCATTTTGGATCGTATCAGTGAGCCAATGTGCTCTGCAATAGACAGATAATAATAATACATTAAGATGACATTAAGTGTGTATAAATGAAAATCACAGTGGGAAAAAATAATAGTCATCAATCATAAAATAAACACAAGTGTAAAATGGGTTTACATAGGCAGCCACACACATATGTATACTTTCAGAACATACTGACGTGCGTGTCAGCAGTCCGCATATAGAGACACTGCTCCTGCACTTTGATAGGATCTGTTTGGTCACACTCTCTGCGCCAGCTGTCAGCCCAGCTCCACTGCTGCGATTTAATTAGTCTGTTTATGTCCTTTCTAATAATAAAGCTCTCTGGGTGGAAGGACACGTCCAACTAGCTAGCTCCACGCTCCAACCTGCTAGCTGCACTAGAGCTGGTGGCCCGGCGCGCTGAATGTGGGCCATGATGGAGGATGGTGGCTACTTCCTGCTCCTCGAGACAGCATATTGGCCCTCGGGCTCAGATCTACTATAACCCCCTACTCAATCCTAACCTTAACCATTAGGGGATAAAGCACATACTGACCTGATATGAGTATCTAGGGGCAACTTCATCCATCTTCCTTTCTAGCTCTCTTGTGGGAGCCTTTGTCAGCTGAAGCTCTTGAGAGAGACTAGATTGTAGCCATAGGCTGAATATAATTCATTTCAAGAACATATCATAACACCTCCTGCACTGCGACATCTTATTGTCGTGTCAGATGTATGCAATTACAATGTGGTTTGTTTTTATTTTCTATATACTGATAACAAGGCTGGACAAAATGGGGTCCGTAACCGTTTAAGCTGCAGGTGTTTGGGAACAGGGGGAAGTGGTATTAACTGAGCGAGACAGAGAGTGGCAGAGCAGACAGACAGCCTTCCAGCCTGAGTAAAGAGCTTGATGGGTCTCTGTCTCTCTCTTGGGCTTTGGCCCTCACCATCTCTCTATTAGTCTGCCAGGCTCATGGGAGCCAGGTGACAGATAAGTGAAGAACGACACACACATTTTAATAGACATTTCAAAAGATAAACCTGATAATCATTTCTCTTTTTAATGAAGTCTAATGTCCTCGTTCTAATTCCAGTTGCGTCGCCTGTTAAGCATCAGCGTAATACTTGAATATGCATGATTGGGAAATTGTGAGGCACACTGGTGTTGCTACAAAATACACAAACGCAGACAACTGCAGAAATAGATTACAATAACAGGGGGGATTGATTAAACATTATTTCCGTAATGATCCATATCAAGTTCTATCATTTTTGAGTGGCAGCAGAGTTGCAGCTTGTTATAGAGAAACAGACACAAGGAGACAAGATGCTAGACAAATCTCGCGCCTCGGAAATATTCTTTGATTGTCTCTTGTGGTTAGTTCACAATCCGCAGCAGCAGAGCTATACAAGCAACTGACCAGTCGAGTTGTCATCCCGCATCAACATTACGCCTCATTCTTCATTAATTGGAGAGATTAATTTGGAGCGTTTTGATGCGGGGGTGATGCATGCGTTCCGCTGTCCCCTCCTCACTATGCTCTGTCAGGTTGAATTTAGCCAGGGAAGGGGCTGACCTTTGAAAGTGAAGAGATCAACAAAATGTGAAAAGACAATGTCACTTGGTGTAAATGTGATACGTGTAATAAATGACATTCAACCTTTCAGTGATGATGAGCTTTCACAGGTTGGGATAATGTGAAATATGCACGTTGTGTAATTGCATGGATTTGTGACCAGTTTTCGCACACACAGCTAAGATGGTGCATTGCAGCCTGGGTATCTAATGCCATTAGCATAGAGTAATAACATTGCAGTGTAAACAATACCGGTAATGATAGAATACAAGGGTGAGAACAACAAAATGACTCGTTCACTGTGATCACCCTGTGGAAATGTAACATCGCCGGACTGGGCTGTAATCAGGGCGAGAATCAAAGAGCACTTTTGTGATAGAAATGGTTGGTTCTGTTCCACAAAAGCACTCTGTCGGTTGCCTGAACCCAAAGGTGTTTTTTCTCCATTATGATATGGGAACCCTCATCCAAATGGAGCTATCAGCCATACTGAGGCCAGGCATCTTCAGCATCACACAGCTCCTCCGCTGGGACCAAGATAAAGAGGGCGAGAGTCGAGCAAGTTCAAACAATGTTAAGGAATTTCACAATCTCAGCATGTCCTTCACAGTGTGCACACGCAGAGGAAGGTATTTCTTGATACATGGTGTTTAGAATCCCAAACAAAATAGTCATTCCAACGAAATAATTGAAACAACAACATTATTTGTTTTCATTTCTGTCCTGAAATGTCATTTCTGAATCCACACATTGTTGATAATAACTAATACAACATTTACATTCCTGTGCTTTCACCTTGAACTCATTAGCACTGCTGTACACTACACACCGCATTACTGATTGTCTCTCAGGAGGTGATTGTAATGGAGGAAGTGAGAAGACAGGAGGTAGTGATGCTAATTTTCTAATTAAAACAGATGATCTGATGACCACATGCAAACTGATCCCCCCCCCCACACTCCCTCTTTTCCCACCAAAGTGATATGACGGCAGAGTGGGCCGTGATTGATAACGCTCGTCAATATATTTCATTTCAGGTGCCTTAGTCAAATGACAACTGGTTGTCATTGACTGAAAGCAATCTTTTTAAAAGGGGAGCCTTTGCTAAGTATCAGATGAAAATGATTCCTCTGTCTGCTTGGGTGTCACTGTCTGTAGGAGCTTTATTGATTGGGCTTGAATATATTGCACCCGCAGTAGTAACAGCTGCTAGTAATATCTCTCCTCTCCTTCTGCTCACAGCACTATCTGTGCCACAGCTTATAGTGATCAGATGTCGGTGCTCTCGTGCCGATGTTGTGCATTTATCAAGAGTGATGTGTGACAAATGTAAAGTGAGCTTGGTTCCGACCCAAATTAGAGAAGCGAACTGCGTCTGCTAATGTGTCCTGAAGGCCTGGCTGTCCTGGCCGCCCCCAGCCATGTGCATGATTGCGTTAACTAAAGCCACCATTGTCTCCCCCGCTCTGTACGCTCTGTGTTATGAAGCACACGGATGTTGGCATGGGTTGGTAAAGGTCATTTACTGTAATGAGATTTGCCACATGCAAGCATATGGCTTGATTATTGCCCTGTTCGTTAACATTTTCAGCAAAGAGACAAATAGACAGCTAAAACGGGCGAGAGCGGGTGGGGGCGATGGCGAGACGTGTTTAGCATTTTCTCTTCAAAGATGGGAAGAACTTTTTTTTTCACAACAGATCTGTCAGGAAGATGATTGATCTTTCAATTTTCATAAGGAATGCATGCCATTAGAGCCGAGGATTGGAATTATCCTATAAAAGTTGCCTGCTTTATATTTTATACACTTAAAGGACAAACACCTCTGTCTGTCTCCTTGATCATTTCTACCACATGTTACACTCCAGCGGTTTGAGTAGGAAAGCAATTATGTTACCTCATCAAACCAGAAATGTTTTCTTATCATGGCTTCTCTTACATTACATTACATTACATTAGCCATCTTGGCAGGAAATCTTCCCGTACCTGAATCATTGGAAAGTGTTTCTCTTTATCCTGGCATGCAAAACACATTTTGTTCGTTGATGTGAATTAGCTTGCAATGTGTCCAATCATCATGGCTCTTTGAATGTAAAGGATTTTGTTTGCATGTGATTTTATTTTTGGCTGATTCCATTTGTGTGTGTACCTACACACAGTTATCTATATTGTCCGAGCGTGTACCCGTGTGTGTTTTCATGTTTACCTGTCCTTGTTAACGCAAGATGTATTCTTTTGATGTGTCCGTTTGCGTGTGTGTGTGTGTGTGTGTGTGTGTGTGTGTATGTGCATACGTACGTGTAAAGCAGGTATTTAACAAAGGCAAGATGTTTGCTTTATTATCAACATTAACTGCGTAAACACAAAAGGCTTCAAAGTTTCATTCAATGACACTGAGAAGCTGTGGGTGGCTACATCAAAGCTCAATACCTTCCTCTCTCCCCCCATTTTAATGAGAAACAGGACTCACCAGCCTTGACTGAACCTGCCATCTGTGTGTGTCTGTTTTTTTTCCTTCTTGTTTGCGTGTATGTGTGTGTGAAATGTGGAAGCAGTTGCATATGTAACCATGCGCTTGTTTTGTGTAAAGTGGCACCACAATGCCAGACAACGTATTTATAGAGGCTGTGTCTTATGTTTGATCTAACGGCTATATGGCTGCCTCCATCTCACGTGGCCGTGCTTCTGATTTTGGAGGAGATTAATAGTTATAGTAAGATGAATAGCTGATTAGTGCTATGGAAAGACCTCTAAATGTCTTGCGGCATGACAGACACTTTTTCATGAGCCATTCATTTCCTTTTGGGACTGGTGTGCAAATCCATGATACGACCACAACAAAGACTCTCCATGTGTGTGCACCGCCGCCTCACCTTTGTTGGAGAAATACGTACACGACATGGGGGCATTTTACTAGTGCAATTAGGAGGAAAACCAAGATTGTTTTTCTGTGGCGGACTGCATATGCATTGTGCACTCAGTCAGTTCATTTAACTGCTTGACTGGAATGGTCCTGTTCAGTTTGACGGATCAGAAGAGGGAAAAAAAATATCTCAACACCATGAAAACCAAAGGCTTAGCGCTAAGCAAATCAGCCCTTTGTCTTGTTCAATTCAAATCAAAGGATAACCAGGAATGTTTGTTTGACAACAGCATTTACAATGCATTGTTCTGAAGCCCAGAGCCTCCCAAACAAAGACAGATAGGCTTTAAACAAGTCATTTAATTAGCACCGGATCCCCAGCTTTGGCTGCGCCAACCAATTATACATTCCTGAGGCATGTGCAGGTCCTATTTCACAGGAGCGGGAGGCAGATCCTCTCCAGCCCTGTCTCTTACAGTACATCTCTCCCCTTCCATTTAAGAGAAGGTAAATAGCCAAGACAGACAGCTTCATTAGCCGGCGTCTGAAGAGCGCAGGGCCGATTGTCGCTTAAATAGTGCGCTTTTACTGCAGGCCCAGCCGGCGACCTCCGATCAATTACAGCTGACATTATTGTTTGTCTGGAGCTTTTTTCCTGGACAGAGGGAGTAAAAAACGAGATCAAGCCTGAGCTTTGGCTGGAAATGTAATCTTCCCCCTCTCTTTGGTTCTTTCGCTCCACAAACAATAAATCATTCAGTTGAAGAGATAATAAAGTGCCAAGTAGGAGCTAGTTTAATTTTTGTCAGGGGAAATCTGTCCACAACAGAGTTAAGGGTAAGGGGCTGGCTGCTACCTCCGTACCATTTTCAATGACAATGGCTTAGTTCCTTTTTCTTATTTTCCTCCGCAGGGTTACACGTCCACAAAGTCCTGTTTAGATGAAGATTAACTGCTGCACAAATCACTGCAGGTTATCATTTCTGTCAACCAAATAAATTACTGCTCTCTTTTTAATCATTTTAAAGCATTCAACATTCAATCTTTTTTCGGTGTGATGCTTTTAAGTGTCGGACCTACCGTCAGCCGTGCGGTTTGGTTCTGATGTAACAGCTTTTTAATCACGCCGTTACCAAGGGCTGTTTTAATTCATTCCATTCATCCTCCGTGATTCAGATCTTTGCGTATCCATGCGTGAACTCCCGAGCACTGCACGACATAATAGCTGAGCTGTTTATATTGGTATTAAGTGATTTGTAGTTTTAATGATGGTAAATAGGAGTTCACCTTTACAGGTCCCTCAGGCTTACTTCAGGTAAATTACTGCAAATGCATTGTTTATGCCCTTCAGCAGAGGGGGGGGCTTGTGGGAATTCACCTCTCATCAGCTCTAAACTTCTCTATCAGAGATAAACACAAACTGACAAATATGTTTCTAACGGTTTGCCCAATGGAGTATCTACACAATATGTAGGTGATTAATGAGTCTGACTAATGTGTGTTGATTCTGTTTTTCGAAAAGAAGTCCCTGCTTAGTGTTCCAAAGTTCTGCTTTATTTAGCAAGAACAAAACCAAGCCATTTCAAAGGAAGTGCATGGGAACTAAATCAAAAACACTCGTGCAGAAAAGGCAGATTTTGTGAATAACCCAATATCCTCCTCACCTGGCTCTTTTCAGCCACAAATAAAAGGATTTGGTGCACCCTCTTGGTTTGTGGCACATTCCCCTACAGTAGCCTGAATGAGCCTTTCTGGGAGAAACAGCGCTTTAGGATGGGGCGACATGAAAGGGGCTGGACAGGCACTGAAAGCGAGACTAATACCACTTAGCGGGAACAGAGGTCCAGTGTTCCCCCCAGGGCTCTGTCAGGTGGAGACACATCACAGAAATTCATAATGCCATCAAGTACAAGATGTAACAAAACGCAAAGAAGATTGTGATTAACGGTAGCCTTGTATTATATTAGAGGATTTGCCACTTTGTTTTTTGATGTATTTAAATCTGTCCATGTGCATGTAGCAGTGTTTGATTGAATGGGTGTAATGCATCCACCTCAAAGGCAAAATAAGTCTCTTCACTCTGGCCCTTGAGTGGCCTTGAAAGGCTGATAGGTAGCCTAAACCTCCCCATGTTGTCCTACAGTAAGTACCCCCGCAATCAGTCCCTCTGTGGTGTTTTTTAATTGAGCTTAGCCTGCTGAGTGGTAATTGATTCAGTCTGAACTACAGCAGAGGCGCTGATACAAGGTGCTGCTTGGCTTCCGCCTTTCTTTAATCTCCACTGCTTTATATTGTTTGGGAATACTCGCCACTGAGAAACTGCATGCCATCTTTCTTATGGAAATCAATGCTTCTTTTGGATGGAGGGGAATGACAGAGAGGAGTACTTCTCATGTCCTTTCATTTTGAACCAGTGTCCTTCTCTTTGGAGGCGTCGCCATGCAGATCTCCTTGCCCTTTGGCTACTGATGTGTTGTCAGGAAAAAAAGAGTGGAGTTGTTTTGTGGATCAGCTTTCTGTAGTGCAGAATCTTTTTTCCCTCTTTCTTTCACGCTGCTTTCTTTTCTTTTTCACCTTGAACCAGGCTGCCAAGAAAAAGAGAAAAAAGGAGTGAAAAATCAACAGAGAGGCTCAATCAGATCCAATAGTGTCTGTGAGGTTTTCTTTAAAGCATTTGAGGAATAGCATCTGAGTGGCGGAGGAATGAGACCAAACTGTTCCCAGTCACTTTTGATCCTGCCAGTTCAAAGTCCCCATAGAGCAGAGGAGGAGGAAGGGGGGTGCCGTGTTTTTTTCGGGGGGGGGGGGGGGGGAGTACAGACACCTAGCTTTGACCTTCTGTCTGCGCTCGTGTCCTTTGAAAGTTGGCTTGTTTTCATTAAGCCATTCAGAAGCACAGTGCTGGGCCCCCTATGGTATCTTTATAAGACATTCTTTACATTTCGGACTACTAATGCTTTCCATTTTTCCAATTAGGCTTCTATTGCCAGACTGCAATTGAATAATTTAAAACATTTGTAAGACATCTCTGATCTTGTAATGGAATAATTTGTGTGCGCATTAAAAAGAAAGAAATGAAAATCCCATTATTGTACGAGCTGAAAGTGTCTTTACTCTTTTTGGTGGCGCTCTCTCTCTGGTCTGGAATATAGGCTGCTTTAATTAGCCTGAAGTCATTGCCATACTGTGGTCTGACGGTACTTGTTTGTCATTAGCACATTTAACTAGTCATTTGGGTAATGGCTTTCAAGATTGCTTTTGTATTCAGAGATATTTTTTTATATGTAAATATTGAAATAATTTCCATAACGTTCCCTTTTTATTCATCACGGAATAATTGATGCATCTTTATTGCAGTGTAAACTTTGGTCTTTGAATAACTGTGTATATAGTTATCATGCCCGTTTTTCTTTATTATTATTATTATTACAGTAGTATCTATTATTAACATATGTGGTAAAACATTTATGTGTATTATGTTAACATGAAAAGACACCAGAGAAGCGATTAATTTGAATTATTCAATTTTTTTTCCTAATGGATGGCAGTGTAAAGCTTTAGTGTTATTGGACACCATTTTTAAAGGGTATCTCAGTAGTGGGAATTACTGATTGCTGAATTAACAGCGGCAGGTCTTGAGCTGTTTTAGCCAGAGCCTCAGAAGTTTCCCCTGTGGATATCTCACTCATAATATGCATCATTGAGTAACCAACGACCTCTTCATGTGTCTCAGGCCTGGAACTCCCCTTCATGATGATGCCACACCCCCTGATCCCCGTCAACCTGCCCCCAGCCTCTGTCACCATGGCGATGAACCAGATGAACCACCTCAGCACCATTGCCAACATGGCCGCTGCAGCACAGGGCCAGAGCCTACCCTCCAGAATGGTCACCTCCGTAATAAAGGTAACTTTTAAAAAACAGAAAGCAGACACAACTGTTGAACTTGACATAAAGGTCACCTATTATGCAAAATGCACTTTTTCATGTCTTTGATACGTCAACATGTGTCCCCTCTGTGTGAAGAGATTCTAAAAGTTTCAGGAAAAAATATTTGCTCACTTTTTGTCCTGATCCATTTCTATAAAAACCTGTCTGAAAATGAGCTGATCAGATTTTGGCCACTTTATGATGTCATAACGATTTATTGGCTTGTGTAACCATTAGCCAATCAGCAACCAAGGTAACCCCCCCCCCCCACCTTATCACCTGAATCTCCTCCTAGAGCACCATTGTGTTCTTTTTAACCAAATCTCTCTCAGAGGGGCGTGGAGAGGGGCTCCTTATTTTCATCTAAAGTAACAGACAGAGAATCAGCACTTTAGAAACAGGGCTGAAACAGAGGGGATTATGGGTAATGCTGCAATGATCTGTTTGGAGCCAAAGACATATTGTATATATCTGAGACCTATAATATATTGATGAAAAACATTATAATAGGGGACCTTTAAAATGCCTTACTGTTGTGTAACGTGTCAGTATATATTGTATATTTATTTTTGGGGTGTACTTTTCTGGCGCTGCTGGGGTTCCAGGAACGGGTGCCGGACAGTCCCTCCCCTGCTCCTTCCTTAGAAGACCACCGGAGGCCAGGCAGCCACCCGTCGTCCCACCGCAGCAGCAGCGTGTCCAGCTCCCCGGCCCACACGGAAAGCTCCTCAGACAGGATACGTACGTTTGTCACACAGATGAATGGTGAAGAACAAACGCATATTTGACTGCAGAATGCTGTTGTTTCTCTGTGATACCAAGACGAAGTAGAAATACGTCTTGCTGGCGATGTTCCTAACACCTCTGCCGTTTTAACATTCTCTCTCCAGCGATACACCACAATGGCATGTCCATGAACCACGCCCTGCTAGGCCTGTCCCCCAACATCCCGCCTGGGCCTAAAGAGGGAGACCTGGCCCACGACATGAGCCATGAAGCCAAGAGGATGCACAACGAAAAAGGTGAGATGGTTTTATTTAAAAGAGACTTGATAGAGTGGTGTAGGCCACATGATGCACAGCATGGAGTTAAGGATTTTCCAATCCAAAAATGAACTGTGATTTGTGTTGTTTCCTTTTGAAAGCATCAATTTACGTTTTAAGTTAAAGACTTATAATAAGCTTAGTTCCTCCTATTGCATGTTCACAATGTATGAACATGACAGATGTTAGAAGAAACAAGCCACGTTTGTGCTCTACTGGACCCGCACGATAGGAGGAGCCTTATAAAAGAAGTTGTAATTTGGAGAATTAAGTCTTATAAAGACTAATTATAAAGACTAAGGCTCAGCAATTTAAAGAGAGAGGTTTGTAAAATCAGTAGAGGCAGGAGAACACACTGAGCTTACAGTGGGTTCATTTTTCACCAAAGGCAGAACCATTGTTGGTAAAGGTTGCCTCCAAGTGTTTCGAAGATCACGCTCATTTTAACACCAAACAATTACTGAAGAAAGAAATTAGCATTAGCAGGAAACATTATTTTTGTCCGCTATATTTTCGTAGATCTTGAATAAGCCTGTGATTATTGTTGATGTTAGAAATGGGACGGCAGGAGTTGTTTCACCCTCCCGATGTATCCCAGGATTGTGTCAGTATAACAATAAACCCAAACCACTGTAGCCACACACTCACTCAGTTTAATATTTCTTTTCTTACAGTCTACAAATCAAACATGCACTTCAGAGGTAAGCTATACAAATGTAAACATGTGTGGATGTGTGTAAATGTTTGGATGAAATGTTGCACACACTTTACTTGCTGTCAAATCTCTGTTTAAGGAACTCCACAGAAACACAGTGTTAGTAGGTTTTCCTGCTGTAGATAATACACCTTTATAAAAGATTTTATTTCGGTGATATTAGACAACTTCTAAAATGGAAATACATAAGACATCGTTTTTTCACCAGAAAGAAATGTCTGTATAAAATAATGCTCAGATGTGACCTTCCTGTACACCCATTAGTCTAATTGTGTTACTGAAAATCAGATTTGACTTTGTAAATCAAAAGTTTTTGTTATATACCAAATGAATACTGCTATGTTTTACAAATATGTGGGAAATAATGAGCGCCTTATAATGCACTTGACTTGCTGACTTGCTTATTCCTATAATCCTCATTAACTCTGAACTTAAAGGGAAACATATTCAAAACCTCTATCTCATAGTCTAGAGTAAATGTTTTTATTATTAATTGCCGGCATTATTTCAATTTCACCGTGCTTGTAAAGAAAAAAATAGAAAAGAAAAAAGATAGAAATCTACTAAGCGTGGCGGATTAAATACAAAATGAAGCAAATAATAGATTTCCGTATTCTCTGTTGGTTTTGAGCGGGGCGGGGGGGCTGTGCTGGGTGACGAAGGGTGGGGTTGAGGCTGATAATGATATTAAAACCACTGTGGAAATCATTGGGCTGTATGTTCCCTGTTGGCTAGGCTGACGTGAAGATCAGTGCAAGACCTTCACTCACAGGGTGTGAAGCAGTGAATAGTAATAATTAGCAGGATCATGAGCTGAATTTATGGGTCACAAACTGTCTAACTGTCTCTGCACGTGTGTGTGTGTGTGTGTGTGTGTGTGTGTGTGTGTGTGTGTGTGTGTGTGTGTGTGTGTGTGTGTGTGTGTGTGTGTGTGTGTGTGTGTGTGTGTGTGTGTGTGTGTGTGTGTGTGTGTGTGTGTGTGTGTGTGTGTGTGTGCGTCGAGCATACAGAGCACTGCAAACAGAAAAAGGAGATTTAATCAAGTATCCACGTATTAAATTGCCTGAATGTTTCCTCAGTAACAGAAATCTTTCTTCTTAACTGAAGTGCCTCCTCCACACGCTGGTAATCAACACAAATGAACTGTAATTTCGATGCAATATTCCAGCAGAAAGCAAATGACCCAGCAATCCACGACAATTCTAGCGAGTTGACCCACACACATCTGTCCACAAACACGCGCCACATTATCTTTTGAGATTGTCAATTCCTAATATGTCACTGGACTTGATTAGGATTCTGAGCTCTCCAGTGTGTGCACCAGAGGTCTCGGGCTGTGGAAAACATTTTTATAAAATAACCCATTAATGCAGAGGAGTGCAACTAAATTAGTTACCAATTTGCTGAGCATGAATTAATGAAGAGAGCTTCTCCCGGCTCCCACAGTTGTAATTTTCATAATAACCCCAGACCTTTATTTGGCAGGTTGTTTAGTTTTTTCGTTTGAAGGTTTTCATTAGTCTAATGAGGACTGTGCAAGGGCGAGCAGTCAGCACAATTTACATGAGGAAGCTATCATAATAAATGAGGCAATTTGAATAACATGCACAGGTTTATGCAGCGAGATAAGAGAGATTGTAGCAGCCAGATTCAGAGGTAACCAATACATTAGAACAAACTAATAACCAAAGTAATTCCAATAAAAGCTTTAAGTGAAGGGAATAAAATTAATGATAGATATATTGAACTGTAATGATATGATACATGATGCATTAGATTAATAAAATAAATGTGTTCCATTGTTAAAGAGGGGTGAGGCCTCGCCATCCGAAGCTTTGTTTATAGTGAGATTTTTAATTAGGCTTGTTCATCGCATCAGTTTGTTTAGATAAATGAGATAACATTCCAATGGTTTAATGATATCTCTCCACTTGTTTGATCTTTATGATCCGAGCAGAGCATTAAATTAATCTCTTGCAATGCACTCTCTCAGAAGAGAGCAGGGTAGGCGCAGAGGAAGGATGCGGTGCCCCGGCTCATATGGAAGCTATTTAAATAGCCAGACACCTCAGAGACTGCCACTATAATGTCACATCACTCATATCCTATGAACATTCCTATTCTTTTTCATGTCATCTCTGCTGATGAAGGACAAAGGCTGTTTGTTGTTGTCTGAAAAAGACCATTTCAAAAGTTGTGTCACCCAGTGCAAAGTAACCAGATGGTCGTTTTTTTTGGGCTGTTGTTTGAACTTGATTATTTTGTGTCCAAATTTCCCCGAGTAAAAAAAGGGGAGATTAGATGATGTGTGAGAAAAAAGCCTAGTAGAAAGCTAAGTGTTATCTCACATGTGACTAATTGAATTGCTTCAAACAGAAAGTCTGTGGCGAAAGCTTCCGACAAGCCTCTGTCTCGTGAAACAGCAGGTAGCTGACAAACAAGGGGGATATTTGAAAGGTAAAAAAGCCTTTGGCTGTAAACTTACTTTGGACATCAAACACTTGACATCATTTTATTTCCTCAGGGAGAAGGTGTTTGAAACACAAGCCATATGTATGTACGTTGAAGTATAAGACTTTTCTGTAAATACCATGTGGCAGTTTAAGCATTTTGCCAACAACAAATTTCCCCACTTTGCCTCAGCCCTCCCACTGCAGTTAAACATGCCACATCTCTTTTACGCAGAGCTCGAGCGCCTGACAGGAGAGGCAGAGGCAGCTACAGTATGTAAACTGATTCTGTAAACCATATTTTAAAAGCTGGTGATTCACTGGTAATGTGATCTCGGCACTCCGATGGTAAATGTTATATATCCTTGTTGACATAACAGGAGACGCACTCGTAATGTCCTCCCAAGCACAAATGGATGCCTGTGGTGTGTTATGTCACCTCGAGGTGCATCCTTTCATACCTGCTATCAACCCTTGATGCATTGGTGTGACCACAATGGACTAAGCTGATTTGCCACGCCTTTCTTCTTTGTCAGGATGCTGCCTACATGTCCAGTTGCTGCTGCACTATCCGCAGCCCCCGTGTGAATGATGAGCAGGTAGCAGTCACCGTCTATAAGACAGCTGCTTTGGGAAAGGACCTGTGGACATTGATGAGCTCATGTAGAGAGGGGAATATATTTTGAAAAGATGAAAAAGTCATTTCTAGCCTTTGTAGTCTTTGTTCTGCTCCTCCTTTGCATAAGCATTTGCAACGATAAAAAAGGAAGTTAGGGGACTTTGGGTTAGGCGAAAGTCCATTGTGCGCTCTTTGTGGCGTAAATATTTCACCGACATTGATGGTAATCTTCCAACAGTATCATTAAAAGTTAGATATGTTCAGTGTAAGCTCCTTCTCTTCATCTCCCTGACTTTAATGCATCGTGTTTTGTTCAGTGCTCCCGATGTCCTTGGCGTTGCTAGCTTCAAACACATGCTGACTACCTGACTTTCCCTAAGTCAGGAGGCAAGATCATTAGCCATCACAACCCTGAAATGTGACTTGGCAGACAATAATGCTTTATGATCAAACAACTTGTCAGTGCGTCCTGTTGAAATGAAAGAGTGCAAAAAAATAATTCAATAGAGGATCAATCAAATTTCCCCGGCCCATGTGAGAGATTGCTGATGGTGCAGAGAGGGGCTATTCCTCGAGGACATGGGAGTTCATTTGGATATTTGTTCTCCCCCTCATGAATGTTCCATTGCGTGACACCATCTCCTGCTAATCACATTTCACTGGAAAGGGGGGATGCTTTTAGGGACGTTGAAAAGAGAGAGGTTCTTTTTAATCTTTGAAATGCCTCAAAAGTGACAGAATGCTTTCTCCTGCCAAGACGTGAGCCTCGGATGGGGAGATAAATATGCTGTGGTCAGCTAAGTGTATCTAGTGAGCAGAGAGGCAAATTTAATAATGCATTATCATTCACTGGCGAAGGTGAAATCTCCCTGTCCATCAGAAGGCTGAGGCCTGTTTCATGTTACCCTTCACTGGAAATGAACAAGTGCTTTACTCAGCCATACCAGAGATGCACAGTAGGCACCGGTGCTCTACTATATATGCTGCTCTGGACTGTCAGGAGAACAGGTCTGTTATCACAGCAATCATCTCCCGCTCTTGACTGGAGACATTAATGATCACAGTCCTTATTCCTGATAAAACAGTTTTGAACAATAACCTTCTTTTTCCCTTTTTGTTGTTGTTGTGTTCTCGCTCTCTGTGAACACAAGGTGCGTTTTACATATCTGAGCATCTGCCATTATGCAGATTACGGGATCATATTTACCCGAATGCCCTTGGACAACAGCATTAAACAATTATGAAGATTATGTACAATGCCGAGAATTTGCGATTCAAAACAATTCGTATCTTCGCAGTGGCGGACAGATAAGGTTGACCCTGAATATGTATTTCTGTACTTTTGGAGACATTCTGCTGGGTTGTTTGTATAATTTGATATTTACATGTAAACAGTAATTAAGCGATGCTACCGACATGCCAGGGCCAGGCTCTGCCAAGGTAAACACCGGCCCTAGTAGTTTGCCACAGTCCATCATGTTTACAGACTTGCGGAGCAGAGTGCTGTTTGTGTGCTCTTGCTTGGCAAAGCCCATAAAACACCACCAATTGGATGCCGAGTGTTGAACACAGTCACTCTTATCGCCTGGCAGTCTGCTCGCTGACTTGAGGACATTGTGAGTCAAACCTTTAAATTTTCACTCTGCGATAATTACGCCGCTATACTTGAGCTTTTATATCCTTTCACTGAGAAAGTAAATCATTCCTAATAAAGAGAGGAAGAAAAGGGGGCGGAGGGAAAAGTGCTTGAGGACTAATTCTCTTCACTCCCTCCCTCTCTGCTCTCTATTCTGCTTTTTGAAAGCCTTTCTCTGAGTATTCCAGTCACCTTGACTTTGCAGCTGCAGCCTTATAGTCTGTTGCTTATCCTGCCTAACCCCAGCCTGTCAATTAGGTGTTTAAAAAGTAATCTCTTTAACTGGAAATACCATGCCAGCTTTCTTCCGTTGTAAATGAAGTGTTATTAATTCACACAGCGCAAAGCCAGTGTTATGAATAATGTTATCAAAACAGATTTCCACACGTTTAACACGTCGCTCCTATTAAAACCCCTTAAGTATTTTTATAACTGTGAAACCAGGACTGCTAATGGATTTGCATCCATGTTTGAGCTTCTGCAGCAGGCAGCCATCGAGCAGGGGCTCCTAAGCCAGGCCTTTTAAAGTTTACATTTCCGCGTTCCTCTTTTGTTCTTTCATCTTCATTTAAAAGCAGCTCAGTATATCCAGTCTGGATTAGTGCCAGACTTCGTCGAAGCTCGTTCAGTAGCGAGAGAACAGCATAGCCTCTCCCTAAGGATTGCAATGCTAGGCAATGACACCAATGTGTCTCCCTGCCCCCCCCCCCCTCCAAAACCCAGCATCTAGCAGCAGGCTATCTGGCCAACCACGCCAAGCTAATTCTTGTTCCATTAAAACCTAGTGATTACGGGGGATTTCCTCTGGTTGTTTGTTTGAATGCTTAATTATCAATATGTAATTGGCATGTGTATTGTGATGTTGGGTGCATATTCGGTGGCATATTTTACTGGAATGCACTTTGCTATCGGGTAGAAACAGGACTCCCCAGTTACTGTCTAAGTTAAGCTGCATGAGAAGTTGCTCTAATGAATTAATAAATGCTAAACAAAGGAGAACTAAACAAAGAGTGGGAAATAAATGGCTTGATGATTAGTGGGTCAGAGAGATTAGTGGGGTATACAGTACAAATGATCCCCTTCTGAAATAGGAATGATTCCGGCAAAACACCCAATCAATAGTTGAGGCCAATTTAATCTCTGGGATTCTTCTGTCAATAAACGGACCCAGTCATCGGAGGTCAATATGCAAAGGCAATCTAAACACCTCAAAGCGCCTCACCATAATGTCCTTCTTTGAGTATTATCTCCCCGACAGTTTGGGCCCGTAGTCAATATGTGAATTACAGAAATCTATTCAAGTCTACCTGGCTGTCATTTTCTTTTCCTGAGCTACAAGTTGATTTTAGCTCCTCTACCCTGAGCCTGCCGGTTGGACTAAAAGCTATCTAAGGTCACGGATTAAACGCCGTGACCTCTAACCTTTAGCCACCTTGCCCCCGTCCCGTTTCGACTGTTCCAACTGCGATCGCCCCTCTACAAAATGCCATTTTGTCTCCACTACTTTAAGAGCTCATTTGATAGTGTGCGCCGGCAGAAACAAAAGTCCTGTATGCTTTTATGCAGTCATCACAGTCAGCCAAGCCTGTAATGCTCAGAGGTCTGATAATGACATAGCCCCTACATTTATTACATGGAGGAGAGGAGAGAGGGAAAACGCTGACTTTGAACAAATGAACACTCTGACCTTTATGCAATAAATATGACACGGGCCGCATAAAAAGACAAGATATCTTCCTCCTGAATGGAAGTCAACACAGATTCGGCTCCCTTGCCTCTTTCTCTCTCCGTTTCCATTTCTCTCTCTCTCTTGCTGTTTCCCTCGCTCTTTTTCCGGCTAACAGTTACACAAATGATGACATCGATTTGAATTGTTTGCACCGTGATGTTGCGATCTATGAACCACAATTTGCAGTTCGTATCATTCTCTGCTCTGGCAGTGTTCTACATAATGTACATGCATGGCAGATTAGTATGGACAATCATCCGTCAGAAGTCTAATCTCCATGCATGATTAGATTCCTTTAATTTAATCATTAGCGGGTGTTTTCTCAGTAATGAAAGCAATAGAAGAAATGTGCTTTATTCACGCCAGAAAGAGACAGTTTAAACTGAGGGAATCAACCTTTATCTCAGTCTTTGTAATCTCGCTGTGATCCCAATTGAGCATCGCGATTGTCTCCTTTTGTCACCTCAGACCGCCTCTCCGACAGTAAAGGATTTATGGTTATTTCCTCCGTGCAGCCTGTCCATCTGTGGCTCTGTCTTCATGTGGCCTTGAGAATACGATTCAATTTATTAAGGCAAAGCAATGGACTCATTACTTTAAAAAGGTGGCAAGAGAGGGAGTGAGAGAGCGGGAAAAGTGACACACTGAATTGGTTATTAATAGAAAGGCACAGCCATAGGGCAGTTGAAATTTAATGACACCCTACAAGAAAATACGAGGGTGTCACTCTCCAAAAAGTCATGCTAAATGTCAACATTTTAAGGTCCCGGCGCTAATTTTATGCCTGTGCACAGTAATGTTTTGGAGAGCATTTAGGAAACACGGCCCAGTGGCCAGCCTGATTATCCCGCTCACCTTCTCTCCTCTCTCCAAATGGGTTTGTGCAGCAAGCGATTTCATCTCTAAGTGAAGGGAACATTAGGGAGGGGAGAAAGTGAGAGCGATAGAGGAAAACACGCGGTTTGATTTTCATGCTGTGATAAGAGAGTGGGAGCCAAATGTTACCTGTTAATCTAGCCCAAACCGGCCGGGGCTCTTGACTTTGTCCCCCAGCAGGGATGGGGCAAACACTCATTTTCCTCTCTCCGTGATGAAAAGGAAATTAGCTTAAATGTGATGAGGGCACATTAGTGTGTGTGCCGTGCATGTGTGTAGTGAGTGTGTTTGAGGGCTTTTTGTTTGCATACATCTGCTTGCGTGTGTTTCTTTCTTCACGGTGTATACAGGACATCACACACACATACGCACAACATATGCATGTGATAGTCATTCTAAAGGAATTTGCCTTGTATGGATTCATCACACACACATTCTCACAGTATGTCCTAGGGCTGAACGATATACCGTGTCATGGCGATAACCGCGATATGCGCATGCGCGATATTCACACCGCAGGGACGTGCGGTTTTATTCTTTTTTTTTTAAATGCTAACGCGCTTTAGCACAGAATTCAAAATAAAGATACCCTTATTACTTATCGAAACTGCACATACAATATATCCGATTAAAGCTGAGACTACACAGATTATTTAAGTATACAGTATCTAAGCGATCCGATCTCGCGACAGGGGAAGCAAACACAGACCGTGAGTTCGAATGACTCAGTGATGATACTATACCTAAATAATCTGTGGAACCTCAGCTTTAATCGGATATCTTGTATGTGCAGCTACGATAAGTAATAAGGGTACTTTTACCTTGAGTTCTGTGCCAAAGTCTGTTAGCATTTTTCGGTCAGGGGTCATTTAGATGCTTCTTATGAGACTTGTGTTTTGTTTTGTTAAAAATTGTTTGTATCGTCAGTTAGCTGAGATTATTCCCGTTAATCTGGTATAACACATTAATAGGTTCTTAAATATTAAGATCCCCTGAGACACAGTGTCGTGAATAAAAAAAAAGTAAAGTACCCGCCGGAACCTTGGGGCTTAACAGGTTTAAAAAAACGCAATATATATCGCAGGGGACAAAAAACCGCAATGTCAGTTTTTTTCAATATCGTGCAGCCCAAGTATGTCCTATAGGTACTTCAATCTAACCCTCACCTAGTTGCATTATGTACTATTAAGTACACATTTTCTGTCAAGATGCTGAGAATAAATTATTTGTAACCTTTGGAAACCTGCTTCTACAAGTGTATATAATTTAAAAACAAGATACACAAAATAATATCAACATTTATTAAGAAAAAGACCATGACATCAGTGACGTGCACAGGTACGGGCTAATGTTGCCCGGGCAACAGCCCGTTTGCCATTTTTGTCCGACCTGCCACTCTGGAGCATGCTCTGGAGAGAGCGAGAGTTTTTTTTGTTTTCTATTGTGACCGAATCAACATGATAAGCCCACAATTAGTATTGTAGCGTCTCACTGCGATAAAAACACAACTTGTCAGCGCTTTCATCTGCCTCCAGTCACGTGACTTTGTTTACAATCTGACAGCTGGAAGCAAAGGCAAGCCCTCCGAGTCCGGCCTCATATGGCTATGGTGATCACACCAAATGGCGTTAGAGTATAGGGGACAAACCAGGGGACTTTACTTCCTCTTGACACCGTTGGTTATTTACAGTACAACAACAAAAAAACTAAATATAGCCTATTTGTTGTTATTGTGCTTCGGTCTTTCTGTGTCTTTTCACCTGTTCCGTGAACTCCCTCAACGGGGCCGCTCACTCTCTTTTCTCGATTGCCCTCTCTCAGAGAACACTTCACTGTCCCGCTTCGTTGTAGGATTTCTGCCATGTCTCTACTTTAGTTTGACCATCTCTGTTATTAGGTTATGGAATTCTAAATAAATAAGTAATGAAATACCTTACCGTTACTACGCTCATAAAGAATTATAAGAATAATGCGTATTGAACTGGTTTCATTAATTCGTGATTTTATTTAAGGTATTTAGTTAGAAGCCCTATTTTATCAGCAGCCATGTCTGCCGAGCAGTTACAATGGTCAAACTACATTAAAACAGAATTGTCTCCATTTTTCTTTAATAGTTACTAACATTAGATATTTTAATCAGATGTGGACCACAACAAATGTGCCTGAATAACACATTTAGCAGTTGGACATGAAAGTCAACTGATTGTCACTTGCAATGACAGTGTTGTGCTTTTATTACATTACATGTCATTTGTTAGACACTTTTATCCAATCCAAACTGACATTCAGTACTGTGGACAATCCCCACAGGAGCCATTTGGGGTGAAGTGTCACCAGGGAAACAACGACATGCTGACTGCAGTGGGACTTTTGTATTGTATTGTAGCCTTTATTTAACCAGGTGAAAATCCCATTGAGATCAACAATCTCTTTTTCAAGGGAGACCTGCAGCAGACTTGAACTTCCTATCCCCGGATTCGAAGTCCAGCACACTACCCACTGAGCCACAGCCACCCCATTTTATATCATGAACCTTTTACATTAAAAACAAGGGGGGGGGGGGGGGCTTTTTCCAGTTTAGAGCAATAGCCCATCCAGATGTCTGTGCACGTCCCTGCATGACATACTCTAAGAGCTCTTGTTTAAATCTGTTTAGAGCTGAAGGTTTCTTGCCTCAGACACCCTTCAGAGTGCACACATCATTTGGAAGATAAGCTGGGCTCATGTTTTTTTAAAGTGCTCAAATTGCATGCAACTACTTTTTGCCCAGCTCTGCATCACTGCATTTGTACCAGAAGACAGATATTTCCCTTGACAAGATTTCTCCAAATCCGGCGCTTTAAGTGCAGGTGGAATAATGCTGTGTTAGCTGCTAATGGCTGTCCGAGAGGTCATAACTACTCCATTTGAAGGAGGCTGGGTTCTCCGCAGCCCTGGCAGGTCAAATCAAATGTAATTGTGCAGTGAAAAGCAGTGCCTTGCTTTGTGTTGGCTGTGCTGACAACCTCCAGGTTTAGCATTCAGTTATCCTGCTGGGAGGAACACAGGTTTGCAAGGACAAAGGCTTCACCTGTCAATATATCACACTGACTGGCCAGCCAAATGTACCTCTGCTCTCCCTCCTCTCTCTCCTATCTCTCTTCCTCTCTGTCAGTCTTTCATTCTCTGCACACCCATTCTATTCCAGCCTCCTCTTCCTCCACCTATCTATCCATCCATCCATCTTCTGTCTTCAGCCATCTATCTCTCCTTCCTGGCATCCTTCTCGTCCTGCTTCTCTCTCTTTGTGTGTCTTTCTGTATCTTCCACTCCTCTCGCTCACACTGGCTCCGTGTGAGGACTCAGCTGAAATGTCCGCAGGGACCCAGTTTCAAACACAGGAACCAGAAACATATGGCACATTTTCAACTCCCAAGGTCAATTACAGCTATTTATCCAGAGATTGCAGCTACATTTCCCAAGGTTTCTTCTAGATTTACCACAGATTGCAATGTGTGTCTGTCACATTTTAAATCAGGCCAGCTTCCTCTGCTTCTCCCCGCTCCCCGTGACTTTCCGTCAAATATTTCAAAGGCTTTCAAGTGGGTTTTAGACATGTTTTATCTCTGTTTATCATGTGCCCCATCTTTTTTTTGCCTCAGCTTTGCTAGGTCCAAGTGCCGCCTGCAACACAAATCTAATAACATGTAAATTGGAGATAAGCCCAGATCCCTCCAAGTGATATTTTTTACATTCATAGTTTGTCAAGTCAATTCCTGGGCCCCTGTTTTAGCAGCACAACACATGAGGAGTGAGAAAATTAACTGGATAGGTGATTCATCATTGCTAGCACACTGTCAAGGACTCCCTCTGCAGCTATCGAGAGCAGGGTGGAGGCGGAGGATGGCGAGAGAAGGGGGGCGTTGTTTTAAATTATGGCATTTCATTCAGAATGCATTGTATTTACAGCGTCCCATTTTTATTTGTGGCTCCTATTATCCGCCGAAACAGTTGTGCATGAAATGTTATTTGTGACAGGGGTGACCTGCGAGTGTTTTTCCACACCGTATTTCATAGTCGGGGGCCTTAACTGTACCTTTAGCGTACGGTAAGCACAAGAGGCTGTCACAGCTGCTGTTGGCAGCCTTGCTAGTGGAGAAATATCACCTGGAAACAGAGTACTCCATTCCGCCAGCCCCCATCACTCCAACGCCTGTCGCTGTAATTAAGTTGAAGTCAATGATTGTGGAGCAATGGTGAGAAATAAACATGCAAACACACGCCAGCATTCGCAGCCAGGCACAGAGAAAAAGAGGGGGGGGGGGAAATAACATTAGAAGCAAAGAAAGCACAGATCTAAAATCGTGTTCCACTGGAATTTACATTTGAGTTTCATTAAGCCAGTTTTGATGATATTGATTAAATGAGTCACTTATTAGCCTCCCGTTTCCTTGTTTTTTTTTAACCGCCTGTATTTATGCACAGCTCCTGGTGGAAATGTTATCTGACAAGGGGTGCTGTACTGTCGTTGGAGTCTGTCGAACAAAACACGCTGTTTGCTTTTCCCAGAGCATGACAGGTTGTTTCCCCTGCAACAAAGCCATCAAGTATTCTGTGTGATCCAACATTGTGTTGGAGGGGAGGCCTGCTGAGTGGGAAGCCGGAGTTTGTTAAAGCAATGATTTATGATTAATGCCAACACTAAATAAGGGACAAAGTGCCTACAGTACAAATCAATTACAAAGCTACAACAGCAGACCTTTCCCCGAGGTCTACTAACGTCTCTAGTTGTTATGCTGATTTTATTGGAGGTGGGTGAAGCATGCTTATAATACATGCACTACATCTATATCAACCTGAGCTGGAGCCAACTGTAATGCTTTTGATCTTTGATTAGGTCTTTTATTGAGATAAAATGGGACTTTCATGTTGTGCCACTGTATAAGGAGAGTGCATTTTATATTTCCGCCCACCTCAAAACGCAGACAGTCCTGCACCAAACAAAACAAATCACCACAAGAATGGCTTCTTAAAAGTAGGCAATTCATTATTTTTATGAAGTCAAATTATAAACACATTTTAATCCATTAGGCAACCATCCATTCTAATTAATCAACAGGAGTGAACTCCATCTGAAAAAGGAGAAAGGTTGTTTACTCTCTCCACGGACCAGCGGTGCATATTTCACCGTCTTTCCCCTCTCAGAGAAATAGAAAAAAATCCTTCTTCAAATTGCAAACCTAAACTGTGAATCCTAACACTCGACTTTTGGCGCGGAGATGTTTCCAGGGCCTTTGCAGATGCTTGAAATAATCTCCAATGTTTCTGCTCAATCTGCTCTGAGGATGGGTGAAATAAATACTTTAAACTAATTAATGTAAGACCAGCTGTTCCCAGCACTTGGCTAGCGTTGGTGAATATTGATGGGAGGGAGAGGCAGGGCTGTTCAGCTCCACTCTCTGTTTGTACAAGATTCAGCCTGCCACATAAACAGATATGAATACTGGATGAGAGCAGAGAGGTCCTTTGCACAACACAGCCAGGGTTCCACATTACAAATAAAAGTTTTTTCCCCCCTTTTCATTAAATTAACAATCAAACAGCTGATGGTGCAGACTTCCTGCGGAGTCCTGTTTAGTCGGTACGTGCTTAATAGACTGGCTCTCTGCAAGATGGTAACACTTGGCTTGATAAAAGCTCACTGGACAAAAACATGTGTCAGATCTGATGGGGAAACAAACGGCGGTGTCTGACATACTGTTTTAGTTTGACCAGGCTGTATCTGTGTCTGCCTCCCGCCTTCTCTCCCTCCCCTCTCCTGCTCCTCTCCCCTCCTCTGAGGCCTGGTGGAGAGGCTGGACAGCAGATGGCAGGGCCCTACCCCTCTGCCGGTGATGAATGGAGGATGATGTCATCTTAGGTTTTGACAGGCACCCGTGCGTGCACACACAAAGGAAGCCCGAGCCTCTGGGGTCGAACTGCGGGCCTGCTTCTGATTTTGGAATCCACATGACATATCTTAAATGGGGGGGAAGCTGGATTTATGTCCTGGTAGATATTGTTTAACCCCACGCGCGGGCCTTGTGAAGAAGCAATACAAAGGAATCTCCAAGGGGACTAGTCAGACCACTATATTTCTGAGAGGAACGCAGGGATTGGCTGCAGCAGATCAATATCCACCAGTCACTGCTCTGGTCAATTCAAGTCAGGGTCAATATGTGTCAGCATCGCCAAAAACGGCTCACTTATTCCACCACCTAGTTAGTTGAATTGTCTGTGAATTATGAATCAAGTTCCAATGTTCTTGTTTTTCTTTGCAGAGGACAACCCGATGTGCACCCCGACAGCGAGAGAAAGCTACGAGAGGTTGTCATTTGCTGGACAGGCCCTTCCTCCGGGCTTCCCCTCACCCTTTCTCTTCCCAGACGGCTTGTCGTCAATAGAGACGCTCCTCACCAACATACAGGTATTGTCCAGTGATGGTTGTGATCTCATAACAATACAGCTTTAGAAGGTGTTGACACGACTTTCAGCAACTTCTGATGGTTTATACAGTAAATGATCTCGGCACTGTATTTAAAAACGTATTTGGCAGAGGTACAGTACATGTTGTCAGTCTCAAGGAAAAGCCTGACAATATTCCCAAACAATAATTGATTCAAGCTGCGATGAGTAAATTGTACATGTGATCGGGGCGTTTTGGAATTCTGATGTCAGTTGTTTCCTATTGAACATGGACACAATCCCTGTAATATGTCTTTGTTGCAACTTCCCCTTGAGGGCGCCAAAGTGAAATATCATTTCAAAACATCCCCTTAACGTAACTATCTGCGCAATGTTTCCAAACATCTTTGATTTTGGACCTTGGAGTCTTAACTCGAGAACTAAGCAGCGGTTTACCTTGACAATTGAGCAAACTCCATCTACTACTACTGTGAAAAGAAACAGGGTGAAATTATTTCAAAGCTCCTAAGAAATCTAGCGATACAATGCCGATCTATTATGTCGTGAAGGCTTCAGGACTAAATCAGTAAAAAGCACTTCCTTTATCTCCAAACATAAAACTAAGCAAGTGTTTTTAACAGCAATAGTTTTTCAACAATTCAAGGATTTCCATTCTAGAAGATGTTAGTAAAAGTCATTGCCAATTTAAAATGTTTCGTCAAAAAGGTGGACGTGATCCACATCGTCCTTCAAGTAACATCAGGACTACAAAAACACTGGACTGTAAATCTGCATACCTTAACAATACCCGTCTACTCAAGAGTGCTATTTAGGCTGCGGCTCCATCCCCCTCAGTCAGAAAGATGAATGTGTTGCCTTGTGTCTGAGTGTAATGATGTGTGTACACTGCTGCCCTTCTCCTTGCACTCGTACCGCTGGCTTCCGAGTCCTTCTTCTCCTTTGACTCTGTGTAGTAATTAGAGAGTCACAAGTAAAGCCGTCGCGGGCTCCCAACACTCCACTAAGTCATCTTTGATAATGATCCTCGCCTTGGATATTTATATACAAATCAACAAAATGAAACCAAGCAGAAAATTAAGATAAAGCAACTTGCAGTAAATTGGGGTCAGAAGAATCAACAATTAGTAAGATATAGCCCAGTGCATTCGATGTGATTGCACGTGGATGGGGAATATTTGTGAGGAAAATGGCCGAGCAGCTTTTTCTCACCAGAACGCAGTCTCGCAACTTTCAATTTAGGAATGTCAGGAGTATATTTGGAATGGCAGTCATGTAATTGACACATGATGAGATACTTGTCATTCATATTATTCATTCCTGGTGGGCTGTGTGAGGAGCTTGGAAATGTGCTACAGGGACTAATGTATATCAATACCAATCCACTTACAATTGTCAGCTGTGTAGAAAATGGGAAGAGAAGTATAGTTTAGGAACATAAAGATGTACAGATCCAATCCAGAGTAAAGATTCTGACCTTTCCCATAAACCTTTAACGCTATACTTAGCAGAGTGGAGCTCTGACCAATAGGTGAGCTCCATCTTAAGCGTTAGTGTCTATCAAGCGTCTGTCTGGTTCGGTTCAGTTCACCTACAAATGTATTGTCTATCTACACATGTATCTAATATTCCAATTACTTGTATAAAGACTCTCCTTGCACTATTCTATTTTATTTGGATTAACTATGTTGTCTGTTTTATTATGTTGCACCATTAGAGGAGCCTGTGACCTAAGATTCTCATTGACATATCTCCACTGTAGCAATGTACACATGACAATAAAAGCCTTGAATCTTGGATTGCACAGCTCTGTCCAAAAAGTGTCAGACATTCCCAGTGCTCTCAAATCATCCAAAAAATAGTTATTCCAAAACGTTGGGAGATCTAAGCTCATGTTCCTAGATCTTGTGGGAGTTGTGTTGCAGCTAAGAGGTACACACATCTTCACTAGGACCATCAAAGGTGGCAATGCGCCTGAACGCCATCATGTAGCAGCAGTCGGTTGTAGTCCCTGAGTTCTGCCTCACCACTGAGGGCAGTGTGAGAAGCTGCTGTGACACACTGTCCATGGGGTTCGCTGGTACTTCCTCTTGAAGCTCTTACATAGCCCACATCACTCTCTCTTTCCCTTACCTATATCTGTGTGTACATATTGTGTATAAACGTGTGTGTGTGTGTGTGCAGGGCCTGCTCAAAGTGGCCATTGACAACGCGCGGGCTCAGGAGAAGCAGGTGCAGCTGGAGAAGACGGAGCTGAAGATGGAGCTGTTCAGAGAGAGGGAGCTCAGGGAGACTCTGGAGAAGCAGCTCGCCATGGAGCAGAAGAACAGAGGTACTGCCTGACGACTACACACACACACTCTCAGCCATGTGTGTGTGTGTGTGTGTGTGTGTGTGTGTGTGTGTGTGTGTGTGTGTGTGTGTGTGTGTGTGTGTGTGTGTGTGTGTGTGTGTGTGTGTGTGTGTGTGTGTGTGTGTGTGTGTGTGTGTGTGTGTGTGTGTGTGTGTGTGTGTGTGTAAATGTGTGTGTTCTCCCAGCAGTTCACAGGTGTATGCTCATGTAGATGTGATGGCTCCTGAATGTACACCCCCCGCTCCTGCATGTATGCTTAATGTTTCTTATTGCAACAGTGACACGATCGACTGCGTTTCTTTGGTCACACACACACACACACACACACACACACACACACACACACACACACACACACACACACACACACACACACACACACACACACACACACGGACACGCTGTGATCTGCTTAGCGCCGCTTTCCCTGCTCTTAGTCAGTTGACATAATTGGTAATACACATTCATTTAGAACAATTCTCTCAGTCTCATGTTAAATGCATCAGCTTCTCATGCTAACTGTGTCGTTTATGTTTAATGAGAGAAATTCATGAAAAATATCCCAATACATTTTTCAATTTGCTTTAATTCCCTCCAGCAGTTTGTTAAGTCGCAGTCGGTATTTTCTTTTATTAAGGAGGATCTTTATGTATTATCAAATATTTAGCTTTAATTGATTTCCCTTTTTTCTATTATAGTGTGCTAGTTTCTTTTAAATGTGGTTATTATCTTCTCCTGCTAGATGGCTGCAGTAATCAGATTTCTGTCCAAAAAAAAGGCTACGCTCATTTGCCCTACAGCTCATTTATTGTCACTGTGGACTTTCTCCTTCGCAGCAATCATTCAGAAGCGTCTGAAGAAGGAGAAGAAGGCCAAGAGGAAACTCCAAGAAGCTCTGGAGTATGAGTCCAAGAGGAGAGAGCAGGTGGAGCAGAGCATGAAGCAGCCGTCGCCCTCCGACAGCATGCGCTCCCTCAACGGTCAGAACTTCCACAGTGAGACACAATCCTAAGCATTTCACTTTCACACACCAACAGGGTGACAGTGGGCCAACATAAGAGGAGACATGACAATCCGTCAGTTCAAAATGTGACTTTTCAGGACATACAAGTCACCTGAAGCAAATATTGTGACGTCATACTGTAGATGACTCTATAATACTTGATTATAGAAATGCTAATAAGCCAACTCGCATGCTTACTGTTATCTTATCATGAGCCTTAAATGAAAAGCTGTTGTGAGTGCTGTATCTTATCTCAAGTGCACATTTTCATCAGGAAGATCCAGATAGCGGAAAATAGTGCGTGAAATTGGTCTTAAATTAAATTCCGAGCGGCTTTATAAAAAGTCTTAACTGCAACTTGCCTTGAGCTGTAAGAGCCCTGTGTTCATCCCTGCTTTCCATTCTCATAACGCTTCGTTATATAAATAGTGTGTCTTGATAATTCCGTTGTGAAATGTCTAACTATAAAGAAAAAGAGAAGCTGATTGTAGTTCTTTAAAAGCCCACGGTGACATCTTCAAATGCCTTGTTTTTACTTCTTAATATCCATATCCTAAGAATGCTATAAAAAGTGTCAAAATAAGTGGAACGGATGCTCCAAAAAGAATTTAAACAATCAATCATCCACAAACTTGCAGATTAATAATTGTCGAATGCTGTAATGCATACTTGACAGTTTAATTATTAATAGAGATATAAAGTTACTACCAAATATCCAAGCATTAAAGTTAAGAAGAGTATTTTTCATTATTTTGATCTGACAGGAGTTACTACTCGGTTGCAAAGTGAGGCATTACAAAACACGATGAGCTCATCACACATGATTTATTGTCAGAGTTTAAACTACCCAGTGCGTCAGAAAAAATAGTTTAAATACGACAAAGAGTAATGGGATCATTTGTATGCAAACTTTTTCATTTATATCGGTCAAATCATTTTTAGGGATTGTTTAACTTGAGATTTGTGGCCGGCAGCAGTTCACAATACAATGTTAAAAGACCAGTTGCAAAAGTGCTAGTCCAATTTACCCTTTGACATATTGATGGACTTAACAATCACTTGAATGCAGGGTTAGATGTTAATGTTCCAAAGTGTTAAATGAAGGATTTGAGCTCCTTTTCCTCCACGAGTGTTAAGCGTAGTTCCTCCCGTGCACACATGGAGGTAGATGCGATGGAGAGATATAGCTTGAAGGCTCGGTCTCTTGTTTTGAATGAGCGATGCTGTGAAGCCGGCGTTGTGATGGCTTGATGTCACGGATGTTTAACGGCGGCGATCCCTCTCTCCTCGCAGACTCTCTGACCCCTGAGATGGAGAGTGACCGCAGCAGTGGAAGAACAGATGCTGAAAGGACAATACAAGGTACAGGGGCTCAGATGAGACAATAAATCTCTCTCTCTTCCTCTGGCTCTCACTCTTGCTCTCTTTTTCTCTCCCCCCCACCCCTCGCTTCCTCTCTCGCTCCCCCTCACACACACACCGCTTCACTTTATGAACATTAGTGTTTCTGTGCCTGCTGTTCAGGCATACAGCTCGCCATCTGGGCCACAGCACTAGGTCAAGATCATTGGTTTTTCTGCTGAAATAATATTGTTTTTAACTTGACTTTTAGTGGCTTTGGTGAAGCTTTCTCAGATCTTTGTTGGAACCCCGTACAACGCAGTAGATAAAATAGTCTCAGCGAGAATGTCGCAGAGAAAGACAGAAGTGTTTTGTTTACAGCTCAGGAAGCATTAATGAGTCATAAAACCACAAAAAGCAGTGGAATCCCCCCTTTGATAGTAATAAACGGGGCAAATCAATCCATTTTATGAATAAGCCTTGTACATTTTTAATGGTTTGTTTGTTTGTTAGCCTTGGGGGTGCAGTATGTGTTTGGGGAAGGGCGCGCTCGTGATAACCTCTGTAGACTGTCTGCTATCTGTGTTTACCCAGATACAAGACACCTTGCAGAGGTTGAATATCCTCATTATTACTCGGACGTCTCCCTTTAATACGCCTCGGCTGCGTGTGCTCACAACCGCCCTTATCAGTGGGAGGGGTCCCAATTTGTCTGGGAAAATGCTCCGTGTAATTTGCTGTGAAAAGTGGAAAATATTCCTCTTTGTATGCGAGAATAAGTTGGGTCCCTTTAAGTCTCTAATGTTTGATTGGTCTACTTGAACTGATATTTTGTGAAAGGGCAAAAAGAAAGAGAGAAACGATGACTCCTCCGTAATTAAATGTCATTCAGTCACTGCGGGGATCTGAGGCAGTTTGATGTCCAAAAAAAGGAAATCCATATGTCATCATTTAAATACAAAGATAAGTTGCAGATACAGCGTAATTATAGCCCCCTATTTCATACCAAATTAGTACATTTAGCCACTTTAATTTCTTTACACTTCTTTGAAGAGCTGGCCCTTTTGTGGGACTATTGTATCAAATTAAACGGGTTGAATCTTCACATTATAGCGACAGCGGCCATTGTTCTGCTTAAATGTACAGTCACAGATCTTTTTCTTTGCTTTTTAGAAAGAAATCGAAACCCTATTAGGAGCAGCACAAAGCAGCTGTATCATTTCTGCGGTCTCAATCACTCTGATCATCGCCTTGAAGAGTGGGATGAAGGAGGGAGCTGAATAACAGGCAGCATCTTGTGTTTTTGTTCAATTAGAGAAGCATTTGTCTGCCACCCATGTCTCCCCTGCTCTACTCCGCAAGCCTCGCTGTATAATTAACCTCAAATGGCAAAAAATGATGTTGATAAATTACACAAGCAGAAGGGAAAAAACAAGCCTATCACTCGCATGAAAGCCGAGAGAAATGTGTGGGTATATTCTCAACTCCAAACTCAGGGAGGCTGAAAGGAGAGAGAGAGAGAGAGAGAGAGAGAGAGAGAGAGAGAGAGGGAAGAAAAAAATAATAATGAGGGCATAATTTTAGAGAACTAATTATTTCTATTTGTCTTTTGTCACACTTCTCTAATTCTGCGATATTAACACAGTCTGTGTTTATTAATTGCTTTTACAGTGTTTTGAATCGGGTCCAAGAGGGAACGTGGCTCTTTTCACAGGCAGAGAGCTACTGGGACTGCACCTCGCCAGTACTGCCTGGCAACGGTGCGCATGTGAATATCTTCCCCCAGTATCTCTCCTGGTTCCCTGCCGCCTGCCACTCGGTGTGTTCGGCGAGTGTACACGACCCTGTGCACAGAGATAAAGTTCTTTGTTGCAAGATTAAACATCAAAACAGTTAAAGTGAAATTAAAATTAAATGAATGAATGTCACTGAAGCAAAAAAGGCTGTAATTAATGGATCCCTTAATTGTCTTCATAAAATATTTGCATGGGCATAATTTGCATAATTTACATGTATTAATTAATCTTTCAAAGGAATTTTATGCTGAGAGAAGCCAAAAATTCCCTTTGTTTTATTTAGCATCTAATGAAATATTTATTCTCTTTAATGAACTTTTCATCTTGATTTGAATATAAAAATACTAAAATTTTAACATATTTTAATGAGGCGGTCCTTCATAAAACAATGTGTCAGGACGTCACCAATTGTGTCAAGCAGATGTTTCAACATTTGCACGAGTATTGCGCGCCGATTTGAAAAAAGGGAATTGAAGCAGTGAGATTAGCTTATCAGACCTCTTCACTCATTCCCTGTCTTTCAGTATAATTTCATCTATTAGAAGCAAAATTCTGCAATATTAAAGCTGCTCTCGACAACGTGTTAAATGTCGTCATCCGTCTTATAATCTTCGTTTTCATTAACACCCTTTACAAACTGCTCCAACTGTGAAGCCGGGCCGGCAGGTAGACAGACTGCGAGGTGAGCCTGTGATGTTTCATCTGCTCTTTTTATTAAGGTGTGTGTACGCGTGTGTGTCAAGTTGTGTATCCCGGCGCACACTCTTAGCAGTCTCCGGCCCCCCCCCACCGGCCCCCTCCCCGGCTGTCTGTTTTTCCATCGCGCTGCATTCATGCTGTAATGACTTTTACACAGAACTCTGTGGTTGTTGCTTGAATAGAGGCAGCCATAGTGCAATGCCTCCGAGACCTACGGCAGTGCTGGGTAATTAGCCTGTGTGTTTGTACACCCTCCCCTTCCCCCCAACACACATACTGTACACACACACACACACACACACACACACACACACACACACACACACACACACACACACACACACACACACACACACACACACACACACACACACACACACACACACACACACATACACACACACACACACACACACACACACACACACACACACAACAAGCCTTTGTTGTCTCCTCTGCATGCACGGCGATATATAAAACAGGCTAATAGGGGGAACAGGACCAATTGATAAAATATTGATAATGTAATGAGTACAGATTTTAAATTAAGCACAATTTGTTAGTGGTTAAATAATGATAAAAATGCTTTTTAATTATAGAAAATAATGTGCTTTACATGTGACTCCCAGCGTTAGTAGAAGCACTTCCAGACATTGTAACCAGGTGTATTCTCATGTCTCTGTAGAACAGGAGTCAAGCGCTTCCTCTTGTGTCCCGCGCTGCTTGTGTCATGTCCAACAACTGGCGCTGCTAAATGTCTTTGTGTGCGTATCTCTTTAACATTGAATTATTTAGGGCGTGCTGCCATAGAGAGGTGTGCTTCTTAAAGGCATTACTGTAGCATTCTCCGGCAGAGGAAATGTGAAGGTAATAAACGTCAAACATGCTCCTGAGCTGTGCCTAACAGATGCTTTTACCAGCTCAGCGTCGGAGCAGCACTGCTCGCTCAGGCGAACACTCAGACAAGAGTGTTCGCTGGAAATGGACAAAGCTCGTTAGGTTGGAGGTGTCTGGAGATAACGCAGTAGAGGAATGTTTGCCGTTTTCAATAAACACTATTTCCATGCAGGAAATGTCACTTAGAGAGCGCTTTACATCATGAGTGCAGTATTATGTTCAAACAAGCACATCAGTAGAGATGTCTTCAACACAATCCCGATGCGAAGAAAGTGGTGATGATATCTGCTTTTACAGAAGGGATTGTGTTTGTAGTGAAATATTCATGTTAACTGTGTAATTATATTGATGTACTGTGTGTGATCCTTAATTCAAAAGTAAAAAATGTGTTTTGTTAGTCCCATTTTCTTTCTACCTGACACCATTATAATGTCTTGTTTTTATTTGCAGTGACGTAATGGACTTGCATGATATTTAATCATATTAGTCATGGTTGCTAACTTAATCTTATCCGTAAATCGGTTTCTGAATCCATAGTAACACCGCTGAAAGTGAAAGACTAGAGGGCAGCATTTTGAAGTTTCATCAACAATCACTTCCTGAATTGTGCATGTGCGTCAGCAGGAAGTTAGCTGTTGGCTAATCCTTGGCTCCTGTGTGTCCTCTGTTGCAGATGGAAGACTGTTCCTGAAAACCACAGTGATGTACTGATAAGGCCGTGAAGAGCTGGAGGAGAAATACACACGAAAAAATCTGAAAAAACACGGAAAAAAGAAAACCCATGAAGATTCTCAAGAGCCCTTATCCAGGCTGATTTAGAAGAGGGAAGGAGTCAAGCTGCTTGTAGAAGTTGAATGGAAATTGTGTTCACCCAAATGCTGAAGGAGGTTGTGTCTGAATGTAGAATAAGAATTTCTCACAGAGGCCAACATTAAGTAGTTTGATAGAAGAGGTGTTGACATAGCGGTTGGCCTACGTGAAGGATAAACACATATATCGAGCACAGTAAAAACGTACCCATGGTACACTGTTGGTAATAACTCGTAAATTCCCAGCACTGAAGATTTTTATACTGTATCTCAGCCAGCGAGAAAGCTTCAAAAAAGAGATTGGACTGAAGTTTTGTTTTTGTATTTCAAATTGAATTTTTCTGAGAAGCTAAAAATGACACGTGGAGATGAAAAAAAAATGTGAATCTATCCATGTGATCATCAAAAGAGAAGATTGATTTCCATGTTTTCTAAATTAGATGACAATACAATCAAGTTTCCTTTTTACCATTGTTGTATATACAAGATCTGATGATAATGATAGGAGAACTCACTATCGAACCCCAGTGGATTGATAAGGTATGTGTATATAACGTTAAGAGGTATTGTGTATGCAGTAGAGCTAGTAGGCAAACAATACCACCATTTATATAAACCTACAGTTTGTTTTGTTCTATTTCTGAGCCATCATTCTTTCCTATAGCTGCCATTTTGGTGAGAAAGCATGCAGGCATGTAAATGTTTGTCCTGGAATTATGATATTTAATAAATCCTATATTGTGCTGAACAAATCTTAGGGTTGACTCACTCCAGCCCAGATGATTTTGAAAAACATAACTATCAGACATTACACTTTCAAAATGAAGACTTTTGCTGTCAATAGTACTGTAATCTTTGTAACAGAGGTAATATTTCTTGGAATTTACTGTACATTTTTTGTCATGAGACACACTCAAAAACAACGCCTCTCGATGCTTTTCTAAAAAAAAATATCAAGACGAATGATCGCGTGTCAGCTTGTGAAACAATCAGTCATGACACAACTCTACAGACTGAATGCCATTTAATAACATTGCTCAAATCGCTGTTGAACGTACACACTTTTCCTTTCTAGAGTGTTTCATGATATCCGGATGAGAAAAAAAAAAACATAAGTTATAATTTTTCTGTTACGTTCCCTGAACACTTTTGAATTGTTGGTGCTGAAACACCTGTGTATATTCTCTAGACATAATAAGCTGATGTCAGTCCTTTAACTGCAGAACAGTTTAGACCTTATGTGTTACAATCAGGAGCGGAGGAGTGTCCCATGTTCACGATGTGTTTGTTCTTTTTGTTCTCAATGGAGTGTCTAGGTCTGTTGTCACTGATAACTTATATAGCTTCTCGAATCATCTCTTCATTGTACTTCAAATTCAAATAAAGTTAACATGTTGATGATAAACCACATGTGAGTTAATGTTGCCTGAACACACCTCTGTCGCACTTCTGCTCACAAGGCTGAGGGTTTTTGAGAGACACACACTGAACATTTGAAATTCCAGATACAGCTTTTAATACATTTCAATCTTCTGAAATGTAAGCAGGTGTTGTGAGCAGCTCTTTTTTAATTTTGAAATGTTGTGTTTTTGGCATATTTAGCCCTAACTCATTCCGTGTATTATGTATAGCCTTAAAAACATTGCAGGTAAACTGTAGAAAACAAATGAGCATATTGTTCTTCACTTTAAACAAATGTGTATGGGTATCAAAGGATTGGAATATATTGTGTAACCTTTCCTTTTCCCTGAGTGTGGCTGCGTGTGTGTGTAACCTTTGACTTGCATGTGTGAGTGTGTTTTCAAGAAAAGAAAACTGCGTAGGCTAATCCTATATAAATTATGTAAATGAGGGTGTGACCGAGCTCACTGTAAATAAATTATTTCTTGTGTACTTTGAAGTGTATGACACTAATTCACAATATATCACCATAAAATAAACAGCAGTCCTTTAAGCAGTTGTACATGCTGTAAGGTCATGCATCATATTATTCTCTTTATATAACGCTGAATCTTCCAGGGAGTTGTTAAGACATTTCCAAGCTGTTCTGTTAACGCTGAATACGTCAAATGATTCTGTTTTGAAAATGTGACATTGTCAGTTTTTGTGGCACTTCCGACATTTCTCCTTGTGTGTTTTTAATTATAATCTGAGCTGACTGGTCTTGAGTGACATTATTTGTTTTGCTCTCGAGACACGACGGTTATCCACAGGGATCATTTCAGAACAGCTGTAATAGGGACGGCTCTTAAAACGCATAAGAAAACACCAAATCGACATTCAGAGACACATTTCTCTAGTAAGCAATTCTGAGTGAAATGTGTTGACACAGCAGGCTCGGCCCATTCCCATTCTGCATGCTTTTTAAGGCATGGCCGTAACACAGCCAGAGATGAATAATTGACTAATTGCTGCATAATTCAATGCTGCATTGTAAAAACTCAAGGCCTGATATATTTCAAGCTTTTCCTCTTTTTATTAAAAATGAGGTTAAAGTTTCAATCAACCTTGAAAGAACAATATGACACACAATGGGCAATCAATCATGAACCCATGCTTCTCGTTGAGTTCAGACGCACGCTGACTGTCGCAGCTTCTCAGGAAACTTAAGCTCACTACGTCCACTTCATCCGTTTAATGACTCAATCGTTCCCTCTTTTTGCTGCAGTGAGAGATTCGCTCCTCTCGCCTCCAATGAGCCTGTGAGACGTGTGCAGCTATTACTCAGATATTCTGTTTATTTCTCTATTTGATGCTTTCTTCCCCCCATGCACCGGCATTTGAGAGAGGAGGCCCTGCAGCTACATGTTTCATATCACTGCACATTTTGTAATAAATTCAATTCGGTACAAATATGACCATGAGGCACGAAGACTTTAAATACCAAATGTGCATTATAGCTGTGTTGTTACATTTTCCTTCAGTGTAGTGTGGAAAACACATTGCTGATTGTACATTCAAAGCCGTGTGAGCCGTGTGCTTTATTTCCTCGGCTTGACGCGGAGATGTGCTCATGAAGACATCATCCAGACGTGATTATTCCGCATGATCCTTCCTCTTATTTCACTGTTGGTTTGCCTAACATCACATTGCACATTGTTGATTTGTTTTTGCTTGACCAGCTGAGGAAACATCCTGACCCTGCCGACAGACTTTTCCGGTGTTTCTAAATTAGATGACAATGTATGTGTGTCGTTTAAGAGGAAAAGATGCCTGGTTTTGTTTTGTTATTACTGTCAGGAAATGTACAACCTAACCCTGGTCCGCCCATAGTAGTAGTCAGATCGCTACTCCTGCTGATTTTAAAGCTAGGTCTGGGTTGGGTTTCATCCACTTGAATGTGCGCAGTCTGTTAGGTAAACTAGATTTTGTCCGTATCTGGGCGAGCTCGACTGACGCTGACGTCATTGTTTTATCAGAAACATGGCTAAACAAATCTATTTTGGCCTCTGACATTGCCTTAAATGGTTTTAATGTGTATCGTACCGACCGGCCTAATAAAGGTGGTGGCGTTGCCATTTATGTTAAGAATAAGTTCAGTGTATCCACATTAGTTTCCAAATCGATCAGTAAGCAATTTGAATTTTTAGCCATAAATATAGAAGTGGCAAAGGGTCAACAGGTCATGGATGTGAGTTGTTACAGACCCCCCTAAGCTGGCAAGGACTCCTTGTCTTCACTAGCAAATCTTTTATCACAACTAGACTACAAGGAAATAGTGCTACTTGTAGATTTTAACTGGGACTGGTTAACTGCAGTGTCAGAGGATTTTTAAAAACCTTTGTATCTCTTTAAATGTTACTCAGATTGTGGACAGTCCTACTCGCCCTAACATTAAGTCCCCTAATAAATCCTCCCTAATTAATCTAATTTTAACTAATGTTCCCCATAAATATTCATCTGTGGGAGTATTTGCAAATGATCTGAGTGATCACTGTGTTGCAGCCACAATTAGGGACACTAAGGTCCAAAAGGTTAAACCTCGCATTATCATTAAGAGAGACAAAAAACATTTTGTGGAGCAGGGTTTTGTGCATGATCTGTTTGATTTTGATTGGGTAAAATCGATCTGTGTGCTGATGTAGAAACCGCATGGTCTTATTTTTATCTTGGTTTTATGGAGATCATTGATAGACATGCACCCCTGCGTAAATTTAGAGTAAAGGGACGAGACAATCCTTGGTTTTCTGCTAATCTGTCCAGTCTCCTTCATGAGAGAAACAAGGCCTGGGCAAAGGCTAGGAAATCAGGCTCAGAGGTAGAATGGCTGCGTTTTAGGCAGCTAAGGAATAGCTTCACATCGCAAATCAAAAGTGCTAAATCAAAGTACTATCTGTCAGTTACCACAAAGAATCTGAATAATCCTGGACAATTTTGGAAAGCCATTAAATCGTTATCCACCGGCGATATCCGTAATGAGCTACCTCTGTGCATTACCACAGCATCTGGCACTATATCGGACAGGGCTACTATGCTAAATTGCTTTAATGATCATTTTGTGTCCTGTGGTTCTCTATTTGATTCTGTCACTAACTCTGCTTCTGTGAACACTACAGTATGTGACTCTGATAAACGTGTGTTGGAAAACCCTTTAAGTTTTAACCCTTTTACTGTTGATGTTGTTCGTGAAGCTTTAACCAAGTTATATCCTAAGAACCCGGCTGGCCCGGACAACGTAGAACCTTTCTTTTCAAAGATAGCTGCAGATGTTATTGCTCCACCTCTCACTACTCTTTTTAACCTCTCAGCACTAACACAATTCCAAAATTGTGGAAGTCAGCGTATGTCCTGCCTTTGCTAAAAGGAGAGGAGGCCACCTTATTAAATAACTATAGGCCAATCTCTAAGTTGTCAGTTCTGGCTAAGGTTCTTGAACGCCTAGTGAGTGAACAAGTAAAGGTGTTTTTATGTACAAATGACATCCTGTCTAAACATGAGTCAGGCTTCAGAAAGCAACACAGCACCATCACTGCCACAATGAAAGTGGTGAATGATGTGGCGAGTATTTTAGATAATAAGCAGAGTTGTGCAGCTCTATTTATTGACCTTTCAAAAGCGTTTGATACCGTCGATCATCACATTTTAAAGCAGAGGCTAGCCAGTATAGGCATGTCCAGCCATGCAGTGGGGTGGTTTGTAAACTACCTCTCTGAAAGGTCCCAATGTCTTCATTTTGATGGGCTGTCTTCTGAGTGGTTGAACATTGCAAATGGTGTTCCCCAAGGTTCTGTTTTAGGTCCACTTTTATTCTCCATCTACATCAACAGTTTAGGTGAAAATGTGGATGAAGCTACTTTACATTTTTATGCGGATGATACCGTGATGTACTGTGCAGGTCCCTCCATTAAGGAGGCTGGTGTTAAATTACAGGCTGTTTTTAACATTATTCAGACTCAGCTCTCTGAACTTAAGCTTCTTTTAAATGTTGAGAAAACTAAGGTAATGCTCTTTTCTAAAGCTAAAAAGACACCAGAGCCTGTTTTAGATATTGTAACTACACAAGGAATAAAACTTGAAGTGGTTACCTGTTACAAATACCTTGGTATCTGGCTTGATGATTGTCTCACTTTTAAACTTCATGTCAATAACCTGCTTAAAAAGCTGAGGGTTAGGCTAGGTTTCTTCTACAGGAACAAGTCTTGTTTCTCGCTTGAGGCTAGTCACTGTGACATTTTTACCTGTGCTGGACTATGGTGATTTGATGTATATGAATGCACCTGCCAATTGCTTGGTTAAGTTAGATGCTGCGTATCACAAATTGAGATTTGTGACAAACTGTAAAGCATTAACCCATCACTGTACCCTGTATGCAAGGGCTGGTTTGCCTTCGCTAACTGTACGGAGGCTCAGTCACTGGTACATTTTTATATACAAAGCCATGTTAGGGAAACTTCCATCTTATATCTGCTCCCTGATCTCACGGAAAATTGTAAGTGGCTACTGCCTGAGATCGAATGCTGTGGGTTTTATTAAATGTGCCAACTGCTAGGACTGTCTTAGGGAAGACAGCTTTTAGATGCGCAGCTCCTCTGTCTTGGAATAGTCTGCAAATTAAATGGAAACTGAACAATCTGGTGCCACTAAATGTTTTTAAAGCTTGGTTGGATGCTAGTCAATCGGAAGCTATTGGTACCTGTTTATGTGGATAATTATGTAAATGATGCTGTATGATGTCCTTTTGTTGTTCTGTTTATGTTTCATGTGGAACTACTTGAGCAGGTCTCCCTTGAAAAAGAGATCAATGATCTCAATGGGATTTATCTGTATAAATAAAGGTTTGAGATTTATTTTTTTACAGGATAAAAAAAGTTAACCAGGAGTGTCGTGGTAAGCGTAAAGTAATACAGACGGTTTAGAGCAGTTAAAGCTGTTACTTTATTCAGGCTTGTACTCTCCATGTCATTTCGTAGTAGCATGACCCGTCGTGTCCGGTCTCATACATCGCTCTATCACAATAAAAGCATAACAGCTAACACCACATCTCCCTTTCTTAAGAAAACAGAACAGACTGTCACATTTATATACTGTGACTCAGAAAATGCAAAATCAGGTGATAAACTGAAAACTCTGCAAGAACCTCAGAACATGTCATCACCCTTCTTTCTGCACAATCACACAGCTATTTACTCAAAAATAGAACATTGCACTCTTAAGGCTTCTCATGAAAAATAACAAAAACAACCACCGAGTCAGGCAATATCTTTGTGAGCATAAGTGATCTAAACATCAAAACACAAAGTTATTCAACATTCTTCCCTTTTCACATCGTCTTTTTTTTCACATGCATTTGTCTCCCCCCCCCCCCCCCCCCAGTTCACAAGTCCAGTCTGTGAGGTTTTACCACCACTCTGCCATACCTAGTGGAGGTAGGGCTGTGTGTGTGTACGGACAGGTGTGTGCCCCTTGGGAGTCTGTGTTGGTGACTCAGGGCGTTCTGGAGAACCCAGTGTAGGCTCACCTGGTTGGGGTGGTGTGCTGGGTGTTGGAGTGTGAGGTGTGTGTGGTACAGTCTTTGGAAAAGGGACAAGATGGTGTCTGTTCCGCCTGATGGTGCCTGAAGGCCCGTCCACTATGTAGGAACGTGGAGCTGAGTGCGACGAAACCACTGTGCCTTGAGACTTTGTATCTGTAATCCACACTGGCTGACCTGGTGTGAGCTGACTTAGATCTCTCACACGGTGCCTTTTGTTGAAATTTGCAGTGTACTTCACCCTCCTCTCCCTTTCTTTAGCTGCCACAACAGTGCTGTCTGGAAGCTCTGGGGTGAGTAGAGAGGGATGCTGGGGCACTGGAGTGCGCAGTCTCCTGCCCATGAGGAGCTGGGCAGGACTGTAGCCATTAGCAAGTGGTGTAGCTCTATAGGCCAACAGCGCCAGATACGGATCCTTAGCTTTCTTTAGCAGCTGTTTCACAGTCTGAACGTGACGTTCCGCCTCCCCGTTACTCTGAGCGAACCTAGGGCTACTAGTGACATGTTTGAACCCGTAGGTACTGCAAAGTCCTTGAACTGTTGACTGGAGTACTGGGGGCCATTGTCACTAAAAAAATTCTCTGGGACCCCATGTCTAGAGAATATTGATTTGAGATGTACAATTACATCCTGAGATCGTGTGGGAGTTAGTTTGGCAATCTCTACATACCTAGAGTAGTAGTCCACTACTAGTAGGTAGTTATCATGGTTGAGTGTGAATAAATCAGAACCTACTTTTTGCCATGGTCTCTCTGGGAGCTCACTGGACATTAATGGCTCCACAGAATTGCCACGCTCTTTGATGCATGTTTTGCAATTTCTCACCAGCTCGTTTAGTTGGCCGCTCAAGCCAGGCCACCATACCGTCTCTCTGGCCCGCTCTCTGCACCTGGTCATCCCCTGATGTCCCTCGTGTAGTGCATCGAGGACAGTGTTGCGCATCGCTGTGGGAATGACTAGTCTGGAGCCCATGAGCAGGAGTCCATTATGTACAGTAAGTACAGCTCTATCAGGCCAGTAAGCTTTAACTGGACCTGTGAGCTGGCTGCGGTCAGGCCATCCTCTGTGACAGTATGTCATGACCTCCGAGCAAACACTGTCTTCCTGCAGTCGCTCTCTCAGTTGTGCCATGTATGTTGAGCTGGCAGGCATGCTACTGTATTGATGATTTCATCCACATAGATGTTTGTGTCTTCCATTAAGTCGTTGTCTGTCACTTTTTAACTTGAGTTTTGACTGACAGGTGAGCGTGAGAGAGTGTCGGCTGTAAACAGGGCTTTGCCAGGTGTGTGTGAGATTGTGTAACTGTACCTCATGAGTCTGAGTCGAAACCGCTGGATCCTAGGAGGAAGCTCAGTTAGTGTCTGGTGACCTAGCAGGCTGACAAGTGGCTTGTGGTCAGTTTCCATGGCAAAATGTCTCCCAATTAGGAAGTCTCTAAAACGCTCGCACCCCCATGTCAATCCTAGCGCCTCCTTCTCCACCTGGGCGTACCTCTGTTCTGTCTCTGTCAGAGAGCGCGATGCGTACGCGACTGGTTTCCACTGCTCTCCCTCCTTCTGTTGGAGGGCCGCACCCAGTCCGTAGGAAGAGGCATCCGCAGACAGTTGCAGCTCTTTGTTGGGGTCGTAAAGTGTCAGCACTGGAGGTGATGTGAGATCATTTTTCAGCTGGTCAAACGCTTTCTGTTGTGCACAGCCCCAGACCCACTGATACTTCTTTGAGAGAAGGTCTCTCAGCAGCTTGTCCTTTTCGGCTAGACCTGGAATGTATTTTCCCAGCTGGTTTAACATTCCCAGGAAACTGCGAACCTCTCCTGTGTTGGACGGCTCTCTCATGGACATGACAGCCTTTACCTTGTCTGGGTCTGGCTGAACACCATCAGCTGACAGAATATGACCTAGGAACTTGACTTCACGTTTGCTTAGCTCACACTTCTCCATGTTTAGTGTGACCCCGGCGTCTTGGAGCTTGTTGAGGACAGTGTGTAGTCTGATGTCGTGCTGCTGTTGATCTCTCCCCCAGATGAGGACATCCTCCATGTGACATACAACCCCCTGCAGCCCGTCGATAATCATTGACATGCGCCGCTGAAAATGTTCTGGGGCTGACGCTATGCCGAAGGGCAGTCTATTAAAGTAAAAGTGCCCAAAGTGAGTTATGAACGTTGTGTACAGTGACGACTCGGGGGATAATGGAATCTGCCAAAATCCTCTGTTGGCATCTAACTTGCTGAAGATCTGGGCTCCTGCCAGAGATCCAATTGTCTGCTCAACTGAAGGCAATATGTATTTCTCTCTGCAAACTGCTTCGTTGAGGCGGGTGAGGTCGACGTAGATGCGCACTGAGCCAGTCTTTGTAGGCACCGGAACCATGCCCGAACACCAGTCGGTCGGCTCTTCAACTCTGGAGATGACCCCAATGTCCTCGATTTTTTCGAGCTCCTCTTTCACTTTGTCGAGTAGAGGCATGGGGACCCGTCTAGGTGTGGCCAGGGAATAGGGAATAGCATCTGGCCTGAGTTTAATAGTGTATGGCTGCTCCATCATACCTAAACCCTGACACAACTTTGGGTAGGACTCTTCCATCTCTGACTTCTCTATGCTGTCTGCTCTGTAGACTAGTTTAAGCTTTACACTTGCTGGTCTGCTTAACAAGGCTACACTTAAGTCATTGACAATGTAAACATCCTCCTGTATCACTTGCTCTCCTTTGCATAGTGACTCTCTGTATCTGCCTAAAACAGATATAAGCATGCAACCTGGGCCAAATAGTGGTCTGTCAGGCTTAGCTAACTGTGTGTTGCTCTCAGCAATGGCATAGTAGGTCTGGGCTGGAATAACTGAGACATCAGCTCCTGTGTCTATCTTAAACCTGACCTTATGGTCCCTTATAGTCAAATCAGCATACCATGGGTCTAAACCTGCATCTACTGAGCCTAGGAACAAGGGAGTGTCATCATCATCATAGCAACTTTCTGTTTCTACAGCAAGCCATGTACTGCTTTGGTAGATGTACATACTTTACTGTAATGACCTCTCTTTCCACATGCATGACATGCCACCTCTCTGGCTGGGCACTGTGCATTTGCATGACCAGGGGACTTTCCACATCTGTAGCATGACCGGCGATCAGATGATGGCTGTGGTTTTGTTGATGGGTGCATTGGTTGATGAGGGGACTTTGGGATTAATGGGTTTTGTCTTCTGCCTTTTGTTACTGCATCAATGTCTATTCTACCCCCTCCTCTGAGGTCTGTTTGCTGCCTTTTAATCACTTGGGACTGTCTGGCCATATTGACTGCTTTTTCGAGCGTCAAATCCTTGTCTAACTGTATCCTCTCAGCTAGACTGGCGTCTCTCAACCCCACTACGAGCCGGTCTCTTATTAACTCGTTGCGGAGTGCTCCGTATTTGCAGTTTTCTGCTAGGGCATACAATGCAGTAATGAAAGCGTCTACAGCCTTGTTTGGTTGCTGCACTCTCTGATTGAATCTTGCCCTCTCATATATCACGTTCTTTCTAGCCACAAAGTACGTTTCAAGTGTGGCTTTTACCAAAGTGTACTGCTGTCTCTGTGCGTCGGATAAATCATGACCCCGTAGGATGTCGTCTGCTTCATCCCCCATGCAGTAGATCAGCGTGTTCACCTGGTTAGCTTCTGTGCTAAGATGGAGGTTGCTGGCCAGTCTGAATCTCTCGAACCTGCGTATCCATCGCTCCCAGGCCTGAGGCTTTGCAAAGTCGAATGCTTCAGGTGGTTGGATGGTGAACGTAGCGCTCGTAGGAGTGTTAGCATTAGCTTGTAGCTGGGGAGGTTGTGGAGGCTGTGCAGCCGGTGCGGCTGCAGCTGCAGCTAACTGCAGTCGTCTAACATCTCGCCGCTTACAGACGTTAACTTTCCACAACTCTCTTTCCAACTTCAACCTAGCTCTTTACCGCTGCCCATGTTCTGACACCATGTCGTGGTAAGCGTAAAGTAATACAGACGGTTTAGAGCATGGTGGTTACTTTATTCAGGCTTGTACTCTCCATGTCATTTCGTAGTAGCATGACCCGTCGTGTCCACCTCCGGTCTCATACATCCTGTTAGCTCTATCACAATAAAAACATAACAGCTAACACCACAGGAGAGATTAAGTTATATTTGTACTTCAGCATCCCCCTCCCTGTTGTAATTCTTTGCTCATCTTCACAACCAGGAGATGGCCATTTAGTGAAAGCAGTGATATTGCATCTCTTGATAACTGAGTGGTGCCCCGAGCCTGAGGAGAGACATTAGGAAGGTGCAGGCTGATCGTCTGAAAGATAGGACTAATGTCACCTAATCAGATAGACCATTATGTATTAGTGAAACTACAAAACAGTTTTATCTGACAAGGGCCAGGCCACATTACCTAAATTAACATTTTGGAAGCGTGAACATGGAAGACCACAGAGGCGAGGGGAGGGCTAGGACTGCGGCCTGCGCTTAGACATTCGGCAGTAATTATTAATTTATGATTGTCTCTGGTCTTAATGAAAATGAAAGCCAGGAAAGAGAACAGGGAGGGATAATGTGGCGTGAAATTGAGTTTCATTTGTACAGGGTCCACCTTTTAACTCTGCGCTTCTTAGGCGGAAATGGAGCCGAGCGCTTCCCTCGCTCTCTAGAGAATGTATTTTAGTTTTCTTTTTCCTTTTTTTTATCATGCTGTCTCTCCTTTCAGTCTTTCAGTCAAAGCGTGTTCATATCCTCTCATTCTTTTGTGATGTGTGGGGCCAACACGCCCTTTAACATCTCCATTACTCTCATAAGGCCTTTTCAAAATGACACACGGCTCTTTGATGTCTGATAACTATGTCAACAAGTTTCTTGAATGGAAATGTCTCCGCACATTGCTTCTTTAATGTCAACAAGGCTAGCGCAGAAAGGTCTCGGACCAAGTTGCTATGAGAGGGGCCCCAAAGAGAGCAACAGTGATTTACACAAGAGTGTGTGAAGAATGAGGCCCTGTTGATATATAATGGATGCTGGCTTGTGAATCGCTATTTTAAGGCTTACACTTGTGATATAGGTCTACTGAAGTGATGATGTTAGCTGCGAGAATGATGGAGGATAAAATGAGTTTATCCACACACAAACACAGAAATGATGGTTATAAGGTCATGTTTATGTTATTTTGTAATTATTTAGGCTAACTGAACAATTATCCCAAATGTTTTTTACTCTGGTCGCTGTTTAACAGGCAAGTAGCTTTTTATTGCACCTATTTTTGGTTAGTGGGTAGCCGAGGAAGAGCTTGTCAAGTCCACGTTGTCCAACTTGTAATGACTGTCAGACACTTTTTTGTTTTACTGCCATTCTGTACAATCAATTAAAAACGTACTTTTTAGCCACTTGGGTGAAGCAATTAAAGCTGAAATCACAACACTCACATACAGTTTTTTCCCATCCCTATCAAGCATTTAAATATAACACATCCGACAGACATGAAGCAACATTAGCATTTTTGCTTCTTGCTATCTAAGAAAATGTCCAATGATATTTTCTTTTGGAGCCGTACTTCATCCAATTTATAATTGCACTTCCACTCAGTTAAATTCTTTTTGTTACTGTTTTTTCAACAAAGGATTTTGTTTCAAAATATGTTCAAATGTGAATATTTGTAGGTGCTCAAATACAGAGAATCTGTTTGGACCAAAGTATAAGATGAAAGTACACATAGGCCAGCACATGCGCATTAAACAAGAGAAGAAGAAGACCTATAGTCATCCCGGCAGTTCGCTTGTTCACTTGCACCGGACAGAAGCTGGTTATAGAGAGGCGAAGTCCCTCCCTTTCCGGTGGACCTCCATCGGACCTTATTTCGGAAAAATTATGTATTGAAGTCAATGACGAGAGAAAAGTTATCTTTCGATCCTGTTTGAATTGTGCCACGAATATGATGTTTGTCAATCTTAAAAAATTATTTCCGTATCAAAAAAGTCATAGTTTGTCGTAAAACTGTTGAAATATAAGACTATGAAAAATATGCAACTAGAAAGATTACAAATCCCAGAGTCGCGTAAGTGAAGTCATAATTGTTTTCCTCCACGAAATATAAGAGACAAGATGCCTGTGTGCTTTGTACCAGGTTGTAATCATACCAGCAATGGGTCTTGCTCGTTCTTTCGCTTCCCGTCTGATGAGAGGACCAGGAATGGCTGGATCAAGTCTACCTAGCTAGTAGCAAGCACGTTAGTTAGCATTATAGCCTTAGCCTTGTCATTTTTATTAGCCTTAACATGAAGTAACATTAAGTCACCCAAAATGTTAAACAGTAAGAGTACTAGTCATATTTCGTGAACCCTTTGAAGAGTACTGTCACACTGGTGTGATCATTCTATAATACACCATTTAAGCCCGGATGCCCCGGGGAGACATGCTAACGCTAACGCTACATTAGCATCGGCTTCATGCTATCTGCACAAATGGTCAACATTGAACATTAAAAAGATCAGGCAGAATCGAAGGAAGGCAGGCAGGCAGCTTTGCATGACATTCTTCTGGACGTGTTTCATTGTGGTGATAGTGAGGGTAGTCAATCCCTTTTTTGGAAAGACAGTAATGACGGCCATCTTGGTGACGTGTGTTGCGAAGTCACGCCCATCTACTTCCGGTCCATGGGACCTTATTTCGGAAAAATAATGTATTGAAGTCAATGGAGATTGAAAACGTATCTTTTGCACATTACACATATGATGTTTGTCAATCTTAAAAAATAATTTCCATGTAAAAAAAGTCACAGTTTGTCGTAAAACTGTTGAAATATAAGATAAGACTAGAAAGATTACAAATCCCAGATGTCACAATTGTTTTCCTCCACTAAGAGATAGCTAAGATCAGCGCCATATAGATAGTAGGCTTGTTTGAGACGAGCTGCGGCTCGCCTCGAAAGTAGACAAGAATAGCCGATCGCAGCCGGGGGAGGACTCAAAAAGCTCGCCTGAAGTCGGACAGCTCGGAGTCGGCTTCTTCTTCTTCTTCTTCTTCTTCTTCTTCTTCTTCTTCTTCTTCTTCTTCTTCTTCTTCTTCTTCTTCTTCTCTCGGTTTTTTGGCGGATTGCAAACAACTTTAAGGTGCATACTGCCACCTCCGGAGTCGGCTTGACTGAGTTTGCATTTATAAAGAATGCACACATGTGTTTAATCATTAATGTCAGATATGTACTAAGTAAATACATTTGTTCCTGCTCAAGACGAGATTCAACTTTATTGTTATTGCACATATTACAGGTACTGAGAGAACGAAATGCAGTTTAGTTTCTAACCAGGAGTGCAAAAAGCAGTAAAGTGAAAAGTAATGTACACAATCTACAGAATAAAATATAGAATGAATTGAATGATGAATAAACAGTGAGGGGTATGAATACACTAGATATACACAGCAGCCTGTGAGCAGTATGAACAGTGTGTATGAATATGCTAAGATATATAAAGTATGAAAACGGTAAGCAGTGCAAGTATAGTATAAAATATATAGATATTAATTTCATGATGATAAACATTGTGGAACAATGATGAAAAATGTGAATGGAAGTGGCGACGTAAAACTGACACGAAACAACAACAATCTTTTGCCGAGCCAATTGGAGAGTTTCATCACCAGCACGTGGTAAAAACCACCAATGAGCGCTCAGCTCGAGATACCAGCGAGCCGTTTCCAGGTCGTTTCCCATCAAGCATTTTGCTTCCGCAGCCTGTGGAGAGAAACCATGCATGTATATAAGAGAGAGAAACTGCGCCGCCTCACCGCGCCTTGCTCTCAAGTCTGCGGGCGTCTTTGTCCCGCGAGATTTCAACGTCTCATGTAGGCGAGCCTCCAGTCAGAGCAAGTCGGACAAAATGACTAACCATCATGCAACGCACTAGCAAGACGTTGATCGCAATTGTGCAGGTCTCTCTTGTCTCAAACAAGCCTATAATCTATCTACAGTTGTAAGAAAAAGTATGTGAACCCTTTGGAATTACCTGGATTTCTGCATAAGTTGGTCATAAAATGTGTTCTGATCTTCATCTAAGTCACAACAATAGACAAACATAGTCTGCTTATACTAATACCACACAAACAATTATATGTTTTCATGTTTTTATTGAACACACCATGTAAACATTCACAGTGCAGGGTGAAAAAATGTGAACCCCTAGGCTAAAGACTTCTTCAAGAGCTAATTGGAGTCAGGAGTCAGCCAACCTGGAGTCCAATCAATGAGACGAGATTGGAGGTGTTGGTTGAAGCTGCCCTGCCCTATAAAAAATACACACCAGTTTTGAATTTGCTATTCTTAAGAAGCATTGCCAGATGTGAACCATGCCTCGCACACAAGAGCTCTCAGAAGACCTACCATTAAGAACTGTTGACTTGCATAAAGCTGGAAAGGGTTAAGTATCTCTGAAAGCCTTGATGTTCATCAGTCCACGGTAAGACAAATTGTCTATAAATGGAGAAAGTTCAGCACTGTTGCTACTCTCCCTAGGAGTGGCCGTCCTGTAAAGATGACTGCAAGAGCACAGCGCAGAATGCTCAATGAGGTGAAGAAGAATCCTAGAGTGTCAGCTAGAGACTTAAATATTTTTAATTTTTTTTTTTTGAATGGAATGAATACCTATAGTGATTATTCAATGTAATACAATGATTTTTATAGTCTGGTATCTGAAAAAGGTTAAATGGCACTGATGGAACCAAATGTGCCCAAAGCTTATTCCGCCTGGACTTTATTTTCATAAACCTCTCTAAAAAGGTCAAATGTCACTTGTTTTGCCTCAATCTTGATACAGGGTACTTATTATATGTTATAATTTGGATTCCTAAAGCTTTTAGGCTACTAACCCATCATTCAAGGTTGGTCTTCACTATAAGTAATGGGTTTTCTTTAGGCGGAGACAGGAATTTACATTTTTTTGCTATGTTCCATCTGAATTTACTCTGACACAGAAACATCTATATTGATTCTGACACTTCTACATCCAACTCACAGATGTAACTTTGCTTTGATAACAAAAATTATTCATATAAACCTTTTAGAAGTGAAGTTACAGTCATTTGTTCTGGGAATGTCATTTTCGAGCCTGAAACCTGAAAAACAGGCTCGGGGTTTAACAGGAGAAATCTCTGGCACATGCTAACATCTCTGTTGACGAATCTACGATACATAAAACACTGAACAAGAATGGAGTTCATGGGAGGACACCACGGAGGAAGCCACTGCTGTCCAGAAAAAACATTGCTGCACGTTTGAAGTTTGCAAAAGAGCACCTGGATGTTCCACAGCACTACTGGCAAAATATTCTGTGGACAGATGAAACCAAAGTTGAGTTGTTTGGAAGGAACACACAACGCTATGTGTGGAGAATCCAAAGGGTTCACATGTATATGGCGCTGGCTAAGATAAGATAACTTTAACAAGATGCCTGTGTGCTTAGTACCAGGTTGTTATCATACCAGCAATGGGTCTTGCTCGTTCTTTCGCTTCCCGTCTGATGAAAGGACCAGGAGTGGCTGGATCAAGTTAGCTACCTAGCTAGTAGCTAGCACGTTAGTTAGCATTACAGCCTTTTCATTTATTAGCCTTAATATGAAGTAACATTAAAGGTGGGGTAGGTAAGTTTGAGAAACTGGCTCGAGATCGCTAGAATTTGAAAATACACAACCGGAGAAAATCTGCCACTTCCTTATAGAGCCCCTCCTCCAACACACACGAACACGCACATGACCAATGAGGGCACGAGATAAGTTTGTGCCCTGATGGAAGGCTGACAGGCAGGTAGGGCATCCAAAAGTACAACCAATTGGATTGGTTGTACTTTTTACAGTATTACGGCTTCTACAGATGAAATTTTTGTATGGATTTTTTGTCAAAGCACTTAAGATATTCATTGCTATCGGGATGTTAAGAGCATTCCATGGAATATAACAGAAAGTGTATCTCGAGCCGGTTTCTGAAACTTACCTACCCCACCTTTAAGTAACCCAAAATGTTAAATAGTAAGAGTAGTAGTCATATTTCGTGAACCCTTTGAAGAGTACTGTCACCGGTGTGATCATTCTATACACAATTTAAGCCCGGGGGAGAAATGCTAACGCGATCGTCGGCGATCTTTTCTACTTCACGCTATCTGCACAAATGGTTGACATTAAACATTGAAAGGACCAGGCAGTTCAGAGAGAAAGGAAGGCATGCAGGCAGCTTTGCATAACATTCTTCTGGACGTGTTTCATGGTGGTGATAGTGAGGGTAGTCAATCCTTTTGTTGACAAGACAGTAGTGACGGCCATCTAGGGTTGCGGTCGGATAATCCAAAAATCAGCTCCTAAATTCTAACCCTATCGTCTATTCCTTGACCTCTGAGTGAAACGTCACAGGGTTAAGGAATAGTGGATAGGAGAATTCAAAAAGATTTAGGAAAAGAGACTGTGGTTCTTTAGAGAATCCGACTGCACTTTCACTATCCGACGTGTTTATCATGCGCCAGCGGACGTCATAAATGTGCGTCTGCTGCTGTGGGGAAACTATGGAAACTACAGTTTTCTATACAGCGGACTACAACATGGATGTTTAAAAAGAACGACGGACTACTGTAAACTCATCTAGAGACTCTGCACCGTGCTCTGATGCTGCTGCTTTGCTTCATGAACGTGGACAACAGAGAAACATATTCTTCATGACCAAAGTTGGAATTGAAATAAAAAAGGAAAGTGAAACTTATGCTCGTCGTCACCCTCTCCCTCCGGTCCACATTAATACAAATGATCCCAATACGTAGCCTATGATTGTATGAACTATGCAAATATCTTAAAATCAATACAGATGTATTTATTATAAACGTAAGTCCTTAACATCTATCACTGTGTATATCACCATTCAAACATCTTTTAAAAGTTGAACAAACCCCACACAGCTCAGTAAACACTGTGAAATGCTGACTTTATTTGATAATTTCAGTCAAAACTAACGTTCATATTTGTCTTTGATTATAATACTGATGAACGTTCAAAACAAAGCACTTTGGCAACTTACCACCTATGTTTTAAAAAGCTTAATAAGCACCGTAACCATGATATAATTTCTCGGTCATAATCGGTTGTTTCCGTGAACGGCCGACTGTTGTGTGACGGCAAATGCTGCGGCCGCAAGGCATTGTGGGGCAGCATTTTCTCCTCTCCTCTCGGTGAGGGAGGTCCAGTGGTTCCTAAGCTAAAGGAGGTTATAAAGGAAGTTTGAAACCTTCTTTCCTATCATCTAGAGCAGGGATGGGCAAATGGCGGGCCGCATGCGGCCCCCACCTCCTCTTTTTGCGGCCCTCAGATTAATTTATAAACAACGTAGGCCTAATTAATAAATTAAAAAATTAAATTAAAAATGTTTTACTTGTAGTACTGATACCGTCCACTAGACTCCTAGTTACGTCGCGAGCTGCGTACATGATTTCAAATACCGCAAAATAATCTGTGATGCATTTGTGTGTATTTTGTTTGTTTCCCGGGGAAACCCTCACAAGAAACACCGGATGTTGTTATGCCTGCTGTGACTTTAAGTTGCCTCTTGTAATTATGCCTTTACAAGCTTAAAGGTTGTAGCCTATTTATCGTCTGAATTTGGCGAAACAAGTTTAGTATTCTTAAAACCAAGACTTTGTTTATTTGAAATCAGATGAAAACAAACTGTCACGGACCCTGTCGTGTTATCTATGATTACTACGCTTTTCATTCATAATTTCAGCGGGAGGGAGGGGGAGTGGTGCTGAGGAACAGCAGAGTGCGGGCTGAGGGGTGTCTGTGTTGACATTCCCCTTATTGTGGAATAAGGGGAATGCAGAGACTGGCTTTGTTTTAGGTTCAAGTTAGACAACTAATGTCTGGGTTAGTGTTCATGACTTCATGTGTATGTCATCTTAATTGTTAATCTCAATACACACACATTGTCCGTGCTTTCCAATAGTCTAAAATACTTTTATTCCACTGTTTAATAACCTGTTCAATACAAACATGCCACTTGTAAAAATGAAATAACATTTCTGTGAACTGATATTTGTTTAGTGAGCTTATTAGAGGATGTTCCCATTTTTTGGGGATGTTCCCTTTGATTGTAAAATGTCAATGAAGATGTCAGACTTAGTATATTTGTTAATAATTACATACAACACATGGAATTTGTGTGTGTGTGTGTGTGTGTTCCAAGTGAATCTGCGGCCTCCTGGTGGCCAGTACATCAATTATGTGGCCCCCACCACCATCAAAGTTGCCCATCCCTGGGTTGCGTTCCGATAATCCAAAAATCAGCTCCTAAATTCTAACCCTATCTCCTATTCCTTGACCTCTGAGTGAAACGTCACGGGGTTAAGGGATAGTGGATAGCAGAATTCAAAAGGATTTAGGAGAAGAGACTGCGGTACTTTAGGCAAGGCAAGGCAAGTTTATTTATATAGCACTTTTCAACACAAAGCAATTCAAAGTGCTTTACAAAAAATGAAAGACATTAAGAAAATGAAAAAAAGTTACAGTGCAGTCTAAGATATGAATAGTTCAATTAAAAGCAGCGACAAAAAGAAAAGTCTTCAGCCTGGATTTAGAAGTAGTCAGAGTTGCAGCGGACCTGCAGGTTTCTGGGAGTTTGTTCCAGATGTTTGGAGCATAATAACTGAACGCTGCTTTACCATGTTTAGTTCTGACTCTGGGGACAGAAAGCTGACCAGTCCCTGAAGACCTGAGAGATCTGGATGGTTCATAGTTTAGCAGGAGGTCAGTAATGTATTTTGGGCCTAAACCATTCAGTGCTTTATAAACCAGCAGCAGTATTTTGAAATCTATTCTTTGACACACAGGAAGCCAGTGTAAATACTTCAGAACAGGAGTGATGTGATCCACTGTCTTAGTGTTAGTGAGGACTCGAGCAGTGGCGTTCTGAATCAGCTGCAGCTTCCTAATAGATTTTTAGTGAGACCTGTGAAGACACCATTGCAGTAGTCGAGTCTACTGAAGATAAAAGCATGGACAAGTTTTTCCAAATCCTGCTGTGACATTAGTCTTTTAATCCTAGATATATTCTTTAGGTGATAGTAGGCTGATTTAGTAACTGTTTTTGTGACTGTTGAAACTCAGGTCAGAGTCCACTACACCTAGATTTCTAGCTTTATCTGTTGTTTTGAACATTGCAGACTGAAGCTCAGCGCTAACTTTTATACGTTCTGACTTGGCTCCAAAAACCATTTAGAGAATCCGAATGCACTTTCACTATCTGACGTGTTTATGATGCGCCAGCGGACGTCATGAATGTGCGTCTGCTGCTGTGGGGAAACTATGGAAACCACAGTTTTCTATACAGCGGACTACAACATGGATGTTTAATAAGAACGAGGGACTACTGTGAACTCATCTAGAGACTCTGCACCGTGCTCTGATGCTGTTGCTTTATGCTTTATGAACGTGGACAACAGAGAAACATATTCTTCATGACCAAAGTTGGAATTGAAATAAAAAAGGAAAGTGAAACTTATGCTCGTCACCCTCTCCCTCCGGTCCACATTAATACAAATGATCCCAATACGTATGATTGTATGAAATATGAAAAGATCTTAAAATCAATACAAATGTATTTATTATAAATGTTAGTCCTTAACACCTATCACTGAGTATATCACCATTCAAACATCTTTTAAAAGTTGAACAAACTCCACACAGCTCAGTAAAGACTGTGAAATGTTGACTTTATTTGATCATTTCAGTAAAAACTAACATTCATATTTCTCTTTTTGATTATAATACTGATGAACGTTCAAAACAAAGCACTTTGGCAACTTACCACATACGTTTTAAAATGCTTAATAAGCACCGTAACTTTCATGATATAATTTCTCGGTCATAATCGGTTGTTTCCGTGAACGGTCGAGTGTTAAGTGACAGCAAATGCTGCGGCTGCAATGCATTGTGGGGCAGAATTTTCTCCTCTCCAACGTGTAATAACTACGTTGGTCCACAACGTAGGACGTAGTATTTCTACAAAAACGACTCTGAAATTGTAAGATCCCTACGTTTTGTTTCACCATTCATTCCAATGGCTGGCGTCTATGTCACGTGATCTTCACATTTCTCCCTGCAGACATTTTTATTCTCGGTGTAAAATGCCTATTTAAAGTTACTTTGGCCATTAAAATGCGTTTTGATGTCATTTGATGCGAGAAATATGAGTTGTTATTTCAGATTATGTGTGCAGTGGATGTACATGATCTTTAGTTTGCTAGTTATTACGAAGATTACTTCAGGAAATGGTGTCTATACAACGTTTTCATTGTTACCAAGGTGGTTGCTAGGGACGCTGCTATCGATATTATTTCTGTTATGTGTAACTGTTTAATGATGTTATCTTTATTGCTACCCCATTCCCCGTCAAAGTATAGTGTTGGTCCACAGCGCAAACGTATTAGTTTAACAAAATCCGCATCTAAAGATACGTTATTTTCCCCTGTGCAATTCCAGTCTCACATCTCACATCACATCGTCATTAACAAATACCGGAAACAGACCGAAAACACTTTATTCCGAGTGTGCTTGCTTTTCTCTTTGAAAGTCATCACATAACGGCATTGTAATACACGGTTCGGCTGCATTAAATATTACATATCTGCCGTAGTTCTGTACTTTAAATGTAATTTCCTTCTTACTTGTGACAATAATGTCACCCACTGCAACTGAGAAGTCGTCGGATTTGCTGAGATTATGTTTCGAACCGAAGAGAATGGACTCTGTTTTACCCGGTGTAATGACAATTTATTATCGGCGAGCCAAGTGCAGATTCTGCCGAGCTCGGAGCTGAGAGTTTTTTCAACCTGCAATCTACTCCTGTCAGAGACCAGCAGGGCTGAGTCGTCCGCGAACAGGAACAAGTTGCGGTCACATGCTGATGACATGTCATTTGCATAAATTAGGAACAGTAACGGACCTAATATGCTTCCTTGTGGAACACCACAGCTCACTGGGAGGGGAGGGAACAGAGTAGCGTTTACCTCCACCATCTGTTCTCTCCCCTCCAGGTAGGATCGCATCCAGCTCACCGATAGTTTATCAAAACCAATTGCTTTTAGCTTGTCAATCAGAATGGGGTGATTGACAGTGTCGAAAGCCTTTTGTAGGTCCAGCATCACCATGCCGCAGTACTTGCCCTCGTCCACCTCTTGTTTGATGTGGTCGCTCAAATAAAGAAGGCATGTGTCAGTGGAGTGGGATGTTCTAAAGCCAGATTGAAATTCATAGATTAGTTTATTTTCCGCGAGGTACTTTTCGACCTGTTCATATACTATTTTTTCCATGACTTTCGAGATGGAGGTAAGTATAGAAACAGGGCGGTAGTTGCCTGGGTCCAATTTGCTGCCCTTTTTGTGCAGGGGGTCTGCCGTGGTTCCATCCCATTTCAAGTGCTGTTCGACGCTCTGCACACTCTCCAATCACAGAGCTTGAGGACTATCACAGGGTTTGTCAAGCGAAGCGGAGAGAATACTTACTTCCGGGTGTAATATTCTGTAAAGCAAATGAGCTGCTCCGACCCTCGGTCCTGAAGGACTCCAACTTGTGTTTATTAATCAAACAAATAAATAAACACAAGGATAATTATGTGTTATTGTTGAGTAAATGGAGAATTGCACAGGGGAAAATAACGTATCTATTGTGGTGATTGACATTATTCACCCACGGATCTATGGGTTAGGGTATTGTTCTGCACGGACATTTTAGTGAGCCGGACTTCCTGTCTCCGCCGGTCTTCGCTTCCCGGGCATGAAGCATGGATGTATAGGCATGAAGCTGTTTACATGTGTTTTGAGATGCTAAATAAAAGTCTAGCTTGTACCTTTGATACCCCGCCTCCGACTCCCATCTCTCGGCACCACACTATGCCACAATTTTAGATGCGGATTTTGTTAAACTAATACGTTTGCACTGTGGACCAACACTATACTTTGACGGGGAAGGGGGTAGCAATACAGATAACACCATTTTACACAACATAACAGAAATAATATCGACAGCAGCGTCCCTAGCAACCACCTTGGTAACAATGAAAACGTTTTATAGACACAATTTCTTGAAGTAATTTTCGTAATAACTAGCAAACTAAAGATCATGTACATCCACTGCACACATAATCTGAAATAACAACTCATATTTCTCGCATCAAATGACATCAAAAGGCATTTTAATCGCCAAACTAACCTTAAAATAGGCATTTTCCACCGAGAATAAAACGAATGTCTGCCATGTTTTTTTTTTCTGCAGGGAGAAATGTGAAGATCACGTGACATAGACACCAGTCATTGGAATGAATGGTAAAAAAAAACTTAGGGATCCTACAATTTCAGAGGCGTTTTTGTAGAAATATTACGTCCTACGTTGTGGACCAACGTAGTTATTACACGTTTTTTTATGAGACTGGGTTGGTTTATCAGGCAGATGATAGGCTTGTTTGAGACACATTGCGGCTCGCCTCGAAAGTAGACGAGAGTAGCCGATCGCAGCCGGGGGAGGTGTCAAAAAGCTCGTCTTAAGTCGGACAGCTCGGACTCGGAGTCGGCTTGACTGGCTGGGTTTGCAATGGCGGAAATTGATTTAATCTTGCCATTTTAAATTATGTATTCAATAAATAAGGTTAAACCAAATCATTACATTACAATAGATTTTATTTTAATGATTTGGTTTAACTTAAAGAGAAACTTTATTGTTATTGCACATATTACAGGTACTGAGTCTGAGACAACGAAATGCAGTTTAGCTTCTAACTAGGTGCAACAAGCAGTGAAGTGGAAAGTAATGTACACCATCTATAGAATAACATATAGAATGAATTGAATGATGAATAAACAGTGGGGTATGAATACACTAGATATCAGCCTGTGAGCAGTATGAACAGTGTGTATGAATATGCTAAGATATATAAAGTATGAAAACGGTAAGCAGTATAGTATAAAATATATAGATATTAATTTCATGATGATAAACATTGTGGAACAATGATGAAAAATGGGAATGGATGTGGCGACGTAAAACTGACACAAAACAACAACAAACTTTTGCCAGCCAATTGGAGAGTTTCATCAGCAGCACGTGGTAAAAACCACCAATGAGCGCTCAGCTCGAGATACCAGCGAGCCGTTTCCCATCAAGCATTTCGCTTCCGCAGCTCGTGGAGAGCAACTGCGCCAACTCGCCTCGCCTCGCTCTCAAGGCTGCGGGCGTCTTTGTCCCGCGAGATTTCAAAGTCTCATGTGGGCGAGCCTCCAGAGCAAGTCGGACAAAATGACATGCAACGCATCATGCAACGCACTAGCAAGACGTTGATCGCAACTGCGCAGGTCTGCGCAGGTCTTGCTTGTCTCAAACAAGCCTGCTATCTCAACCCAGTCTCACGGCATTTCGTGTTCACCAACACGATTTTTAATCTATTGATTCGTGTTCACCAGGCTCAGAGCCTCAGGATACTGAAATCTGTATTTTTTAAATCTTTTTTTCCTTCTAATTTGTTATTCTTTTCAAAATAACACACTGTTATTTACTCACCAATAACACACAATTATCCTTGCTTTTATTTATTGGTTTAATTCCATAATCTCGGGCTTTTTTGGTGTCCGTCAGGAACTGAATTTCAAAATAAATATAACCGGAAACAGACTAGGCATTTCGAGCGATTACCCAAGATCCTCAGCTATGGTTTTAAGCTCGCTGATTGGATGTGTTAGCCGCAATGCATGCTGGGATTTGGTGTTTATATTATATGAAATCCGGAAAACATTTTAAAAGAATAAAATAATACTTAATTCCGAGTGCTCTTGCTTTTCTCTTTGAAAGTCATCACATAACGGCATTGTAATACACGGTTCGGCTGCATTACATATTACAGATCTGCCGTATTTCTTTATTTAGAGAGCCCTGATGAGAAGACCTTTGGAAAAACTGGAAGAAATGCCGCCGAAACTGAATACTTGACGTGGATCATAAATATATCAACAATTAAACAACATCTTCAATTTCTCTTCACACAATACGTCTCCTTGCAGTATCAACACTAATTCGGCTGACTTTTACATTTGATCTAATTCATAGATAGGTTATATTTACACCATAACGGTGCACAGCTGATATAAAAGGACTGTAGTTTTTAAAGATATTACTGATTTTCTTTGAATGTAAGAATGTAAATACTGAGTCTGAAATAGTATAGCAATATGCTGTAAAATGATGTGAAAGCATGCATAAAACTATACATCTTCAGATGTTGTACATACACACTAATAATACAAAGTTATTATGGCTGTGTGTACCTTGTGTGCACCTCTTAGTGGTTAAAGCACGTTATTGAATTATTGTTTTTATGTGTTATATTTGATTAAAAAAATATTAAGAGTACATACTTTCATAGGGGGAAAGTATAAATATAGAAATATAGAATGTAAAAAATCAAGAAGATACTATAAGTGATCTCTACAATAAAACAGTTTAGTGCAGGATGTACAAAGATATTAATAGGAGGAGGTGCAAAACAGAAAAACGGATTAACCTTTATTTAAACATTAAATATTAAATATTAAGCCTGACAAAGTAATTAACGTCTAATATATTGCTTTCCTGCAATGTTAACTATGTTGAAGCACTTATTTTAACTGATATTATACACATTAATTATACTCTTATGTATGTAGATAGAATAAGAAATGTGCAGAATATGACAGTTTAATGGTGGAGGTACACACATATTGATAGATGTCTTGTAATGCACTGTTGAGGAACCTGTGACCCAAGTTTTTCATTCATTGCATAACTACACCGTAGTTGTGTATATGATATGTCAATAAACCTTTGAAAATCTTGAAAGGGATGTGCAAAATAGCCATAATATACAGTCTTTAATGAACTATTAGTAGAGAATAACGAGTAATGAATATACTTTATTACTTGTTTCCATTCATGTCAATTGCAGATACATGTTTAGTCTTCTCAAGCACCAACTATCAAATATCTCTCCTGATTGTTGGCACCTGACAATCACCTTACCTGAATTTTACTCAGGTGTAACTAAAGTCTGATTTAAGGGTTGTTTATATTTCACATCATTAATCAGAATCTGCAAAGTAACTCAAATAAATGCAGTGGAGTAAAAATACCAGGTTAACGAATTATCGTGGAGTAGAATTACAAAGTAACAATGAGCTGTCATGTGGGTATATATTAATGCTGCGCATTATGGACACAAGCGATTTTCACCCATTTATTAATTATATGTTTTACATTTGATAACACCAATGTGTTTAATAATGGCAACTTCTAATTGTGGGAAAAACGAAAACGTTCAGTAGAGACGTCCCATAGAACATTTTGCGAAACACAATAGCCAGCATGTGTAGTTCTGGGGGGGCGTTCGATTCCAGTTTTGGATAGTCTGGCGTGGTTTCGTTCCATTTCACACAGCTGTTTGACGCTCTGCGTAACCTTACGGGGACTGTAGTCCTAAACGATAGCTGGGGATTATGGGTAGTGTAGTGTCTTCGGCCATCCTAAACTCAGAAATGTTGACAATCGCAATGATGCTCGAACTGTCCCTTATAGGCCTACGTCTGTTTCCGGTTATTTTTATTTTGAAATTCAGTTCCTGACGGACACCAAAAAAGCCCGAGATTATGGAATTAAACCACTAAATAAAAGCAAGGATAATTGTGTGTTATTGGTGAGTAAATAACAGTGTGTTATTTTGAAAAGAATAACAAACTGGAAGGAAAAAAATATTTAAAAATACAGATTTCAGTATCCTGAGGCTCTGAGCCCCATTTATTTTCCTCACAGACGACAACAAAAGTCCGAAATTATACGATTTAAAATAAAAGCAATAATTGTGGCTTGATATTGAGTAAGAACATGTTTTTATGAACCACACAGCTTCCGGGCTTCCACGACCCGACCGGAGAAAAAGACGTGCTGCAGCCTGCATGCACGAAACACGTTACCAGTAGAAATACATTGCTTTTAAAATCGTGCTGTGCAACACGAAAAAAAGGGGCAAATCGTGATGGTGAACACGAATCAATAGATTAAAAATCGTGTTGGTGAACACGAAATGCCGTGAGACTGGGTTGGATATCTGTAGTTTGAAAAACTTTAACTTGACCTTCGCTAGCTTGGTTTACACTTGGTAACATTAGCATACATGATATAAATTGTGGTAAATGTTTTAATACATGTAAACTTGTTTTATCCGTGGTTTATTTTACAGCGGAACTTTTATTTTATTTAGCAGAGCTAACCACGCCTGACGTTAGCTCAGCTGTGTTGCTAACGTTAGCTCAGTTGTGACTTGTCAATGGTTAAGTCTGCCTAGCACTAAACCATGGTCCAATATTACCTTTGCTCCGTTTTTGGACCTCACCTCTATGGTCCTCATCATCACCTCTAAGTTGGTAGTGAACAATGTGTTTTTCTATCTTCTTTGCTAAAAGCCTGTTGTTGCAAACTGATAAGAATGGTTGGAAATAACCAAAAGAGTAAACTTGCATGTCGTAAAACCCAAACATGATACTCATACAATCCATTGATATTATAAATGTATTTATTATTGCCACTTTAAGTTGTTCCTACCCTCCATACCTCAGAATAAATACATTTGTATAAAATTACTGTGTCATCATCACAGTGAATATCAAAAAAGAGAGTTGATCCACTACATGAATGCCAAATACAAAGCTCTACATTTTCAATAACTTACAATACTCTCACAATAGTCTTGTTGTCATTTTTCTAAATTAGCTTCCACCGCAAAGCCACTTTGTCACGATACATCAATACAATATTAGACTTTGAAGACACTCCAAATCTGAAGTGGCGTCTGTAAGCTTTCACACAATTACTCACAGCACAGGAGTATCCAAATCACCAGGGTTGGTTATATTAAGTCAATTACATTTTTACAATTGTGAGAGAGGGATGGTTAATTTAGTTTGACCCAAGAGCCCCCGACACTCCCCCAGATAGCAGATGGATGAGACAAGTGACCACAGGCGTGAGGGAGTGTGTGTCTGAGTGTGTGTGAGCCCACTGGATTAGTCTTCATTTGGTGCCTCTGTCATAAGGGAGGGGAAGACTGAACACTGCGTGGCAAAGCAAAGAAAACACACAGGGTCAGTCGAACACACACAAACACAAGCGCACGCTATTAACCTCCCCCCAGCTCATCAACTTTATTTTGCAATCTTCCCTCAGAACCATTAGAATACCCTGAAGAAATGACTTTCCAATTAAAGGGGATCTTGAAGAAGAGAGTTTTTTCTCCTCTGCTTTTTTTTTATCTCCAGCTCCTGGAGTTCTTTATTCCAATAATTTAAATTGGAATTGATTTTTCAATTTACCCACTGACTGCTACGGACACAGAGTGCAGGGCCAAATAGAGCTACGTTCCCAGAATGTTTGTCATGACAGCATGCTACGTGTAAATGTGCACAGGCCGACTAACTACTAATATATTTCCTCCTGTGAGAACCATCAGGAAGGGAAACAAATGTAGGTCTTAAGGCATCAGGTATTTTTCTCTCACTTTATGTGGTGTAGAAATGCAACTCTGATTTCCCTTCAATGTGTCAACACTAATTAGCCAAGAGAACCATTTTATTATCTTTTCAAAACAAACAAACACCACATTTAGAAGTGATAATCTTAGCAGTTTGTTTATTAGATTAGTAGATTTAGTTTTTATGAGGTTTTCATCACTCAGGCAAAGCTTTACTATTACCGAGGATTTCCCACATGTTCTCAGAGCAGAAGGAAACAGTAGTCCTTCCCAGACAGGGAGCAAGGGCCTCACATGTTTAAGTTTGACAAACTATGCCTATGAACTACGCAACAACAGCAGTTCCAGCTGCGTTGTAATGAGCATTTATTGTGTCTCCACTGCAGCGAGTGCTTTGCAGAGCCTGCTTCAAAGCCAAGCAGCTTCTACTCGAGCTGTTTTACAGATGCGTCTAGAAATCCGAGGCCGTTCTTCTGTGGACGAATGGTTCTGTCTTTTGCTCCTGACAGCTGCGCAGGCTTGTTGTTCGCTCTCTCCTGAGTTGTTTTAATAAAGTTGTGCTGCAGGAGTAGTGAGAGAAGATTAATGGACGCACAGGAAGTGTGGCAGTTGTGAGAGGATGCAGGACAGAGCGGGCCAGCAGCCATCTGTTCCCTCTCCTTTACAGCTCTCTTAATGGAGAAACAAACCAAACAACATGGATCTGAGCCCTGCAGACAGACACACACACACACACACACACACACACACACACACACACACACACACACACACACACACACACACACACACACACACACACACACACACACACACACACGCCCGCACCTTAGTCGCACACAGCTAAACACAAAACATCACTTTATGTGACAGAGATGAGAGCTAGGCTTTTGTCATTGTAGTCCCCCTTGTAGTGTGTGTGTGTGTGTGTGTGTGTGTGTGTGTGTGTGTGTGTGTGTGTGTGTGTGTGTGTGTGTGTGTGTGTGTGTGTGTGTGTGTGTGTGTGTGTGTGTGTGTGTGTGTGTGTGTGTGTGTGTGTGTGTGTGTGTGTGTGTGTGTGTGTGTGTGTGTGTGTGTGTGTGTGTGTGTGTGTGTGTGTGCGCGCGCGCGCCTGTGTGCTTTTTTCCCCCTACCTTTCAGCGAAATAAAGTTGGGTGTGAGCCACGTCTGTGAGATTTAGATGAAAGACAGCCTGGATGGAACGTGATTAAGAGATATGTTCTTGAGGCAAAACAGGACTTGGCATTTGCTGAGACAAAACCTAATCAAATTAAAGCAAAACACAGCCATTGTTGTGGAGTGTGTTCTCTGCTTGTGTCACGTTTGAAATGAAACACTGTAAAATAGATATGGGCTTGTGTCTGCGCAGCACCACCACCGACACAGTGGTTTTATTCAGCTTTACACACAGGCACTGACTAATGACGGTCGTGCCCAATGATGCCTAAAGCACTTTATAGAGCTGTCTGGGTTGTAAAAAATGTTTACTGTGATGGAGCTGAATGGCTCACTGAAAGAGTATTATTGTTTACAAGTTATTGTTTTAGATTAATTCACTCAGCAGAATTGTTAAATTCTCCATCCAACAGGCAACAGTTCGCTCTTCTGTCAGTAAGTATTTGCCGTTCCTCCTCCAGCGAGTTCCCACTCTTTACTGGTGCTCCGCATTTATTATTAGCCTATAATGAAATCTATAGTTTCTCATTCTGTTTGTTTTGAATGAGCACAGACCATGTCACGTTAAATGACAACATGCATCGTCTCCCTCTTTCTCCCAGTGAAGACATCTGTGTGACATGATGAAGTTTCCTCTCTGAGTATCAATCCTGTAATTGAGCTCAGGGAGAGGAGACGTGATGTGCACACAGAGGAAGTGAAAGGCCTCTCTCGCTCTGCACTCCTTCTCTCCCTCCTTCCCTCTCTCTCTCACACACAAACACACACCACAGGTTCACACTGTGTCCGCCCAGGCACACACATACACACACACACACACACACACACACACACACACACACACACACACACACACACACACACACACACACACACACACACACACACACACACACACACACACACACACACACACACACACACACACACACACACACACACACACACACACACACACACACACACACACACACACACACACACACACAACGCTTCCTCTCTACCTGCTTTTACATTCAATTTGTCTGTCAGCTCTCTTTAGATGCACATCAGCTGAAGTGAGTGCATTAGCATTAGCCCTCGTAATATCACTCCCTGTTCGGGGCACAATGGCCCAGGCCTCGGCGGAGAAGAGTCTTGTAATGGTGTCTTCACAAGCTTTTCACAACGCTGCATCCTGACTGAGACAGCGTCCTGGAGCTACAATGTCTTAACTCGTGTCTCTTTATCCATCCCGTAATGTTCCTTTCCTATTCTGCTCTTACGATACCATGGATCATGAGGAAAATGAAGTGAGACCGGATTAAATATTAACACAATCTGACACAGTCCCCACCGGAGCTCCTATTCCACTTCACATGATACAATTAAAAACATTCCCACATGCATTGAACGGAACACTTGTCAAGAACATGCTGCTTTGTACAGACTTAAAATAAATCGTATACTAATCTATGGAGAACCTGACAAGGAGGAGGCCAAGGTTTCCATGCAGGCACTTAGCTGAGTAGAGAGTTGGAAAAAAAACAGAGAGAGATGAGGGCCTTACATTATTTATACGTGCTAATGGTGGCTGTCTGTGTGTGAATCAGAAACAGAACAATCTGCTAAAATAGACACACAGCTGTAATCAAGGCCAAACATGTCCTCTTCTTCTGTGCTCTGCTAACGGCAGGGTCAATTGGAGTCAGTTTAGCAGCATTTGAAACTCTTGCAGTAGATTATCTCCTTTTAATGGTGACTAAAGACAATCCAGGAGTAGATTGCCATTGCCAAAGGAAAAGATTACTGCCGAGCCATGCTGTGTACAGAATGAATACCTCACACCGTTCCTACTGTTCAAGTTATCATTGTGCGGTGATAAGAACAATAGCTCATGTGCTTAACCTAGTTTTGTCCGCAAAAGGAATCCATTAGTCTTATTGCGCCGCCCTTAAGCTCAGCATCACAGGGGGGAACCCACTGTTGCACCGCTACATCCACACACATGTGCCTCTCATTTCCTATGGCAGTCTAGAAGTATCCTTCTACATCCTATTGTAAAGTTTACCAGGGGAGAGGTTCAGTGTATTAAAGTACCCTGAGAGAAACGCTAAATGATGTAAACGCAGGCAGCTGCTTGCTGCTAATGCCGTACAGTAGACGAGGAGGCCCAGGCGAGGCTGGATGTGTACAGTATCTATATAACGTTATGGGCTCTCTTTCATGCCCTCTCGCTCTCTAATGGAAACAATATGAAGACTAATGGTATAGTAAAAGTGTACGGAACAGTGCTTCAAAACCAAACTGCAACATATTCTGTTTTGTCAAAAACAACAACACAGCAAGTAAAAAAGTATGAGATAAATGAGATCATATGCAGATATTATGATGGCTTTGAACCATTTCTGATATGTTATAGTCATAAATAGGCTTCTAAAACCTTTTTTCTCTGACGCACCCCCACAGGCCTTTACTCTAACTCCATTAGCACCATCAATCATGTTAAAAAAAAATTCGTTTGAATTGCTTTGAAGTTGGATTTTAATTAAGACTATTAATTCTATAACATGATATATATAATGAGTTAACTAATAACATTTCCATTTTAATGTTTAGGTTGGTTTGGTCAAGATTGAATTTGTTGTACCAGAACTTGGGGTGGCATCAGTTGGACATTTCAACAAATTATCCAATACTTTAACAAACTATTACATTGTTTACGCCTGATATTTTAACCAGTTTTAGATGTTATTTCACCCATGTATCCATTCACTCGATCTAACCTTTACGACTTTGTTTGCTAATAAGGTTTTGAGTACTGTGGATGGAAAATCGTGTGCTGTACAGATATATTATATATATATATACAATATTACCTGCATTTCCATTCTTTCAAAACAGTATTTACGCATAGCTCCTGGCAAAGTGCAGAATTACCCCTGGTGAAGGCAGTTGGCACTGATGTACCATTTTTCTTTTTTTATATTCACAGGGGTCATTTGTCTGAAATCTGCTTCCACATTCAATTGCATTGAACCAAAACAAACTTGTAAGACACAAACTCTTGTGCAACACTTTAATTGTAACAAAGATAAGTAATTAAACCAAGCGCTCTATAGAAAAACAAATACAGCAACACTGTCTCTGATCATCATTTGATGGTGTGCTGACACGCAAACTCTATTAAGCTGTCTTCAAATATGCAAAAATGATATGATTTTACAATGATTACATATTCACTTCCCCAGCTGGCTGGCTCCAAGCGTCTCCATTTGTCATCGACTATTGTGTCCAATTATATGATTAGCTTTGAACACTCCAGCACTTCGAGAGCTCTCGTGTGTTCTGCCGCGCAGAGTGATTCACAAACAAAGTCATTACAACATGTATTCACACATATCAAATAACAAAACAGATGGCCACTGCGCTCGCCGCCTGATTTGTTTTCCACACGAGTGGTAGAAGAAAAAAAAAGTATATTGTGCGAGCTGTGTTTAATGCTGACTGTTTTTATTCCCAAAGAAGAGCAGCTGGCTGTCGCGCTGTTAGATCAGCTCCTATGAAAGACAATCTTGTTTTCATTAATTTCTCTACAACAAAGGCACTTGTTGGGAAGATTTAGAATTACAGCGGGTAAAGCTTCCGGATAATTCATCACAGGGACTTGACAGGAAACTTAATTGTTTTAAATGCCAGTTGCTGTGAGCAGCGTGACTGGTTTTCCTTTGATGTCTAACAGGTGGGACAGATAGACGACCCTCTGATGTTTCATTTGACCTTTGACCTCTTGGTTATAAATTCACTTGTAGTCCACCGGCCAATAAATCTATCATCATGTGATGAACTGCAGTTCCCAGAATTCCATGTGAGATGGAAATCTTGTAACCTGCCTCCTCTTGTTAAGCACAGTGTAAATCTAGTCCATCTTTATCCCACTGTACAAACCAACCGAGGACCACATGGACTCTGAGTGCGGTTTTTTCGCTTACCACCGTATTATATTTACTTACCTAAATTAAACGGGGCTTGAAAAAGTAAACACAATCTCAATTTGACAGTATATCACAATGTATTTAGTTTGTTGGCAATCGATCAGCAATACACTACTATGCTATGGTACATGTGGTCACACCGCAGGACGCCCAGACTGTCTAATTGTATGAGACACTACATAGTTACTCAGCCACACTGACTCACTGTCTAATCCAGTTAGGGCTGTGCTGGTGTGACACACACACTAACTAGATTATTCTAACAATTGGCAACACCAAATCAATTATTTGCTGTTTGTGCAGGACACCTATCAAACCATCTTACTCAAGATGAGTGTTTCCTTCATTTAAATGATACAGTCTTTCCATAGAGATACACACATTTAGTATCTTTTAAAATCCTCACTTTTCCGTCATTTTAGGTATACATCGTGGACACAATGCATGTTCTACATCGTTTTGCTTACAGCAGAGACCTGACATAAAGACCCTACTGTATGTGCAGAAAATATGTTCTCTTTTTAAGGTTAAGGTTGCTTTAAATCTGCTAAATAGCCTAGCTGACATCTCGTGAGGATGTTACTGTAAATGCACTTCAAGTGGCTGAATCATTTAACATCTAATCAATACGATCCCTATTGCACCATAAACACACTTTAGTCTGACTCCCGGTTGAGGAAGCTGTCACGAGTTAACAACTTCTCTTCTGATGAAGAGGAATGGTTATTTTATAAAGCCAATTGAGATTTTAAAAAATACAGACACAAAACAGTTCAAGTTCAAAGATATCTTTACAAGTATAAATAACTCTATAGCAGAGAATCAAGAACCTTACACTTTTCAATTTAAAAGTAAAGAAAGCAGTGTTTCCTTCTCTTTCAGGCAGATAGGGTCTAGCTGTGCCATGCTGCCCTCACCTGGTCGATATATTAACAGCATCTTCCAGGACGATTGTGGTTTGTGTTAAAACGATGTCTTGTATCAAATGGTAACTCAGACTCCACAAATATGAAACAATGAAGTGACACTGGTTAAGAAAACGTATTTGAATGCAGCATTGATGGTTATATTTAAACCACGATGCAACACTGAGAGGCAACGTTCCAAAAATGGTGCAGCCACCACAAACAAAAAGCAGCAACCTTTAGCAACCCACTATTGTTTCCTGTTAGTTTCCCCCCGTGGAGGCAGTCAGGTCATTCATAGTTCTTGATTCACATGGCTGAGAATAGTTGATGCAAAATAACAACCAAACACTGTGATACTGTGGGCTATGTTTTAATGATTATGAGCTTTATTTTCACCTGCATGTATAACACCTGAGCCACAGACACTCGTGCTTTGTCTGCCAGAGCAAAGACTCACAAAAAAAAACGTCTCATGGGTGAGTCAATCAGCTCTGAACACAGATGTTTTTTGCCACAACAGCAGCACTCGCTCCCATACTGTGAGTGTAAATTACACTTTGGAAATTAATTGCAAGTTCTGATCCTCTCGATAATGAACTATGTACAGATTGAAGCATTCAGTGTTACATTGCGCCGAAGCAAGCACAGTAGATAACAGTTTGTTTTTTGACATGAAAGTGCGATGCTCTCGTCAAATCATTGCGCTGGTCAAGTTGCTCATTGATCGGATGCTGCCCGTGTGCCTGCTTTTCCGTCTCACACTCCGCAGATAGTTCCTGTACAGAATCACGCTGATCACCCTGTCCTGGAACTGCTTGGAGACAATGTAGAACAAAATGATGTCTAACACTGTGCTCATGTTCATCAGGAATGTGGTGAAGACAGCCCATGTGCTAAACCCGCCATCTTGGCCCGTCCCCACTAAACGGAGCACCAAACACACATGGAAGGGCACAAAGCACACCAACACTTGGACAATGAGTGTGATGATAATCCGGATTGACTTCTGCTTGACTTTAGGTTTGAGTTTAGAGGTGCGGCCGTGCTTCAGATTATCCACAATGACAATATAGCAGACAATCATTATACATATGGGAACCAGGAAGAAGAACAGGAGTCGTACGAAGTTGACGGGGTTGTCGCGCCGCATGTAGATGATGTCTTGCATTTTGATGCAGGTGGTGTAGTTGGAGACGCTGTCTGGATCGTCCTCGGAGAAGATCAGGGGGATGGTGCTGCCCAGAGTCATGAGCCACACCCCAAGACTCCCCACCACGGCCTTTGGGATGTTCCTCAGCTCTTTGCTGTGCTTCGGCTGAATAATGGCCATGTAGCGGTCAGAACTGATCAGAGCAAAGAGCCACAGAGCCATGCAGGGGTAGAAGATGGTCAGAGCGGCACTGATTCTGCAGAAAACGTCTCCAAAGGGCCAATAGTCGTAATAGTGGTAGACTATTCTGAAGGGTAGCAGCAGGATGAAGGTGAGGTCCACCAGCGCCACGTTTATCATGTAGACAGTGACGGAGGTCTTCTTCTTGGTGGTGAGAGAAAACACCCATAAAGCAGTGATATTCACTGTGAATCCTATGATGAAGACGATGCAGTAGAAGACCAGGCCTGCCACGCGGTACTCCACCGGTCCCTGCTCCGGCCGAACAGACTCCACGGACATGTTGGAGGAGTTTAGATCCAGCTCCATCCTGAAACTTGCACAAAACAGCAATAAATTGGTGTTTATTTCTATTGAGTAATCCATTCATCATATTCTTTTGCTCTTTAAAGCCAATTTGTTTTCATGATTGGAGCTGAAGTCCTGTTAATTCACTTCTGTTGAAAGGTCATGTGCTTCTAGCGAGGTCTTCAGGAGGTAAAAGTGATATATTGGCTATACGTGGTGTCTTTACATAAAGTAATACACCTAGTTTAAAAGATCAGAGGGGCAAATAGTGCAACTTACTTTTGAACATATTGTAGAAGTTATCCCTCACAAGTCCACTTGAGTTGGAAATCTATGAAAAAAACAACCAATAAAAAATAAAACACAAATTCCATAAAAGAGTGATTTCCCTTTCAACATGAGTACAGGGAAACAATCTATATAAGAGAAAAAACGATGTTTCCGGAAGAAACTCTGCAGGTGAGTTAGCCAGAGGCGGCTTCTGTGCAGATCTGGGTTTTACAGCTTGTAGAACCTGCTGCTTGATCATTTAAATACTTATTTTTAGAAGCTGTACAGCTGCATTTTGAAAGAGAGAGGAAGAGAAACAGACCCTGTATGTCTAGATGTGTGGTTAATTAAAAAGTATATGAATAAACTAACACATAAACCAAATAAATATGTGAATACACAAGAATGGAGTAACTGCTATACATTATTGTGTTTTACACAACATGATGCTTGATAATTTAAATACGTATTTATTAAAAGCTGAGCAGCCGAACTGCGAGAGAGAGGAAGAGAAACAGACCGTGTATGTCTAGATGTGTGGTTAATAAAAAAATGAATAGAGAAACAAATATTTAAAAGCCAATAAATAACGAAATACACATTATACTGTATAAAGAATTGATTTACTATAATCTGTGTTCAGGGGAAGAAAGTGAAAGTAAATACTGTTTCTTGATTTAAAATGTGTACAGTTAACCATTGTTTACTATACCTTATTATCTATCTGCGAATTGTGTGATATCATTTTAAATAAGGAAACAATTCTTATTAAGACATGAATAAAACGAATAGAGTAATTCAAATACGTTTGTCCCTTTACTCAGCACCAAAGCACTCACACACACAAACAGAAAGTGACTGTCAAACATGTGTGTCCATTTTAAAGGTCAAACAGATCAGGTAGCCTTGCCTGAACAATAAAAGACTGCACTTACCGCAGAAATCACACAAACATCTTGACAAGCTTGCGCCAACAGGTTTATGAAGCGGCACAGCGATTTATCTGAGCACTCAGCCAAAACAGGGAAGTGAATGCTTTCTCAAAGGGTAATGTGATGGAAATGGTGGCGAGACTGAGCACAGTGTAAAGCCCCCATCACTTCCTGTGTGCTGTAGTTTCTGTACTTTAGATTCCTTTACAGTATCTGCGTAGTTGGAACACGAAGGGCTACAGCTTTCCACAGTCTGCAATTACACCCCCTTAAAGAAAATGATGTGCCATTAGAAGTGGGAGTGTGTTTGGCAGGCAGAGAGATGGCAGATTTAGGGCGAGTTATTGATTGGAAAAGTGGGGTCTGTCACAGCACATTAGTTCTCAGGGGAGTAATCCACAGCAGGTTGCTGTGAGAAGCATCTGCTGCTGGAGAGAAGTAATTAAAAACAGGATGTTGAGGCAGTTGCCATATAAACAGGAAATAAGACGGTGGTAATAGACACTTCACGCTGATGCTGTGAGATGGTTTTACACCACCTCGACTTAATGGATGCAAAGCGCATACCTAAGGTGAAAAGCTCAAGGTCAGTCTGGACCTGGATTGAATACAGATTCATGTGTGTGATTAATGTGTGTGTGAGCTGGTAACAACTATGAATTAGGACATTTGGCTCAAAGAACGTTGTGCAATGAAAACTTCTTCCCCTTATCTCCTAACTGGTACTTTCCATTCTTGTATGAAACAAAAAGTAAATCACACAATCCCACGACTTAGATCATTTCCTCCTTCGTTTCATTTGACTGCCCTACGCTTTCCTTCCACAAAAGGTTATATCGATTTGTTACACATTTTATTTGAATGATGCAGTTTGTTGCTGAACTTCTTTCCACATCCACTACATTATTTTTGATAATATGAAATCTGCTCATTCAGCCTAATTCCTATTCGCTGGAAATAATGATCTATCGGCTTGTCCTCTCGATGTGTCTTAACAATCTCATAGCAGATGGTACTTTGTGTTCATTGCAATATGTTGTTATGACAACAGTCTGTGTGATGTTTTCCTCTCTTTGATATTTGTCATCTGGTTGCCTCTGTAAACCGTACATTATAAATCATTGGTCTTTATTACTCACCTTTTGCACAGTACATACATTAATACGTGCATTTGTCTTACAGGAATCTATCTTCACTTTTGTTGTACTTCCCCTAAATCATTTTATTACTCTGCCATTCTTGTTTATCAAACAAACAAAGATGAACCCTTGTTACACCTGTCAATATTTGGATTTGGTATAAGGTGCCTGTGAGTTCCTGTTCAACTTCCCTAGCTGTCACTGCTTTACCCTGATTCACACTGTCCTCTAGAGGCCAACACAAATCACTACACAATTGTCAGACTTCAGGGTTTTGCGTGTCTGTGCCTAATCATTGATTGTGTCTAAAAAGAATCTGTTTTTCACACAACTAAAATAAACTTCTATAATATAACGTATTAGATAATATTTCAATTGTAGCAATCATCCAGAAGGGGATTTAGCAGAATCCAAATTCGTACTTGACATTTAAAAATCACTTTTCAGTTTTATAGTCTGAAATATTTAAATGTTATCCTATCACATTTTTGTTTTCCTGTTACAGTATGTCTCCTTTTCAACAACAATACCAATCTTGTCTTTTTCTATCTGTCCATGACTGAGTTGCTAAGGGAAGTTTAAGACTCTTTAAGACATTTTTTCAAAAGATAACAAAATACTTTTCCTTCAAGAATAGTATGTGTGTGATATAGCATTTCTACAACAAATGTTTAAGTAAGAAATACTTCTACATCTTCTCCCTCAGAATTGACTCTGTAAATATTGTTAATGTGGGAGAAACTTCTGTGTAGCAATGCAGTGGGAGTCACCGACTCAGGAAGGAGACACGGGGAGAGTTGGAGCTTTGATGTCAAACACTGATGGTTTATTTAGGAGCTTCGGCCGGAGGATTCACAAAACAAGTCCAAGAGTCAGAGGTTCTGACTTCACGGTAGAGTTGCCATGTCAATTCTGAAGAACTCTACCCCAGACCCGTGTATTTAGCTAGTTCAGAGAGAATAATCAACATTGTGCATAACAAGATAGAATTATAACACCTCTATCAGCTGACACCAGCAGGCAGGAACAGGGAGACAAAACACTGAGAGCACAGCAGCCAAGGTTACAGGTGCGTGTGCTCAGTCAGGACAGAATGAACTGATACACTGGGTCAAAGTTATGGGCCTTGGAAAATATTTCCCCAACAGTTAATAAAAAAATGGACACAAGACATCTCCTATTTCCCTGAAAAGTCAATTCTCAATATATGTTCGCTGAAAGCTAGTTTCACACATCACATTTACGTAAGATACATACAGTAATAATCAACTATTAAAGCATCTTAATGTATTTTTTAAGGTGAGCAGAGAAATTTCCCCTGCCGTCAAACTGAGAGAAGTACAAATCTGAAAAAGTGAATTTTAAGAGAGGAAGGACTTTACTAAGTTAAAATAAATGCAGAGTGGTATCAAAACTTCACTTCACAATCTTTACCTGATTTTCTGGCGATGTTTCAGATCTTTAGATACATTTAATTGTGTAACTGTAAATGATCTGATACTTCCAGCCCATCCCTTTAATCCTCGAAAGAATTCAGGCGATAGAAGAAAAGGGAGCCATGAAGCAGATGGCAATTATATGTGTGAAATACAGTGTTCATTGCAAGTGGATAGACTATCAGCAAGGGACACATTTCTGTAAAGTAAAATGAAGAAATGTGTATTAAAGCCTATATTTTTGTTTAGCTGCTCCTGGAATTGAGAACTACATTTGAGTAAAAACCCTCTTGTCATGACATTGTTATGAAAGAAAATCGACATTAGGACGAATTATTTAAATTTCAACTTTTACAAACACGAAGTACTGTATTCTATTTAGTTCATTATAAACACATTTGGATCAGTGATTTTGTTGGAGCCTTGGCAGTGACTGATGCGACTGATGCAGTTGTACCGTCAACATGATGAAATGCACTTTTCTCCAGTGCTCCTTGTTTTGTCACCTGTGATTTGTTTCCGTGCCATCTGCTGTCGAGGCCTTCCGAAAGCACCACACGTGATCACACATGAAGACATGAAGGTTGTGATGAATAAAGTTTCTATTTCGAATTGAGTGTGATCATCCACGAAAGTAATCTTTAAAATTAAATAGCTAAGACTAACCTCTTCCAAATTACTAATTTAACATACAAAGTATTAAAAGCATCAATATAATTCAACCATATAGAACTATATAATCTATTCAGGCAAAATCTAAGAATAATAACTATATGCACCCACATCTAAAGACAGAGGGAAACAAATATGAATCAGAAAGTAGATTGTAGGTAGAAACACTTACACATACTGTATCTCTAAGTGTTATATACACAGTACACAGTGGCAGCTGGTGGAAAATATTGTTGGTGGGGCTGTTGATATAGTGAGTAAAACAATTTTTTTTGGGAGAAATTACCCCTTAAATTAGGACTTCTGTTGATGTAATGGCGCGTTTCCATTGCAGCGCGGAGCTCGCTTTAAGCTTGCCGAGCCGTGCGGGGCCCGTTTTTGGTTGCATTTCCACTTGGCCTAGTACTGGCTGGCGTGTCCTAATTAACAGTGGTTCTAGGGCCAGGAACAACCAGGCTGAGTCGGGCTGAGTATGCTAAACTAGAGAGAGAATCGCTGGCAAGGGGGCTACAACTACAACAAGATGAACATATTTTACCGTGATTTAATTGTAATACACGTTTCAAAATGATGCCGAATTAACAACATACTGGTACCGGTTAGTAAAAACCATGAATTAACGCTTTGACAAGTCTGCAGACAGACGGCAGGCGAAAAACCCTTTTAAAATGCGTGTTTTCTAAATGGAGCTTGGAGTTATATATGCTCCGACCGTCCACACTCACAACAACGGCCTATACAGACATAAATAAACCAGCGTCTGTATTCTCTATGACACAGACAGTCTGTGGTTTGTACTTGTTTAACTTTTGTCTGTTTCTGAACAGATCGTATCTGTCCCCGGCTGTTTGAAGAGCAAGCATGGGAAAAAAAAGACAGCATTTACCTGTTTGCATCCAGCTAGCCATGCCTTTCTGGTGTACCAGCTACGTGAGAAGCCTCGTTGATACGTTTTGTCTTTTTCACGAGCTTGCTGCGATATATACAAATCGGGTTGGTCCGGTCCAAGGTCTTTAAGTATCAATTTATCTCCCAAACTTCTCCTTTTGAAAGGATTGGAGAGTAGCTCTTGCACGGAATTGGGTGCGGACCGAGGTCCAGCGACTCTACCTGCACATGAAGCCATTCTCATCCAACTACTGTGTCACCTTGGTCACTCACGAGTCTAAAAAACAACTCACGTCAACGCACGTAAGCAACGTGGGCGCCAACGTGAGCCAAAATATTTGACGGCGCTGATTGGCTGAAATTATGTTTCGGCAGCACAGTTTACTATTGAGACTTTTGCAACGTGCTGGTTGCTGCTGTTTGGCTCGGGGGCTCCTTGCACGGCGCCCGGTAATGATAAACTAATGCCACGGGCAAGGCCAGGCAGGAAACATGTGACTTAGACTTTAGACATCGTAACACAATTTTAAACGAGATTTTATTGTAGATTATACATTTTACTGATACCAATTGTATGATATTTACTTTGTTCATTAAAAATAAAAATATAAAATATATATATTTTTTAAATATTATTTTTTTTAATATATATTTTTTAATTTAATATTTTTTTTAATATATATTTTTGTATGTGGGAAGAGGTGGGGCGGCGCCCCTAGCGCCCCTATGGGCCGGCCGCCACTGACAGTACATTGACACAACTTATTAAGCACCCTATAAACTGTTGGTACACAGTGTCGAATGTGGAGTGGAGTGAGCGGAAGGAGGAACCTATTGCGGTGAGCACGTTGCAACTTCCGGTTGTTGTTGTTTTCATCTCCGGGTATCCCGTGTGCCTGTTCTGTTGCTGATAGCTTATTAACTTAAACTTAATCGATCGTTTTAAAACTCTTGATCACGGCAACTGCCTGACGTTGTAATCACACGTTACTACAGCTTAAGCACTCACAACTCTCCTTCTCTTAGCGACTGTAACTCCACAGTTGCCTACACTCTTTTCGGGTTTGCTAACGGTAGCTACTTTAGCTTGATAGCTAGCCATGGCTCTTTCCCCACCTTCTGGTGCTATTTCCTGCTCTTCCTGTCTCATGTTTGGTTACTTCCCGGCCTCCCTTACTGGTAAGGATACATGTGTTAAATGTAGTATAGTTGTTAGGTTGGAGGCGGGAATCATAGCCATAGAAGCCCGGCTCCGCATCTTAGAAAGTAACTCAGTTAAAGTAAAGCCCATGTTAGCATGTGCGGACCGGCAAAATGTAGCTCCTCTTAGCCGTCCCCCGGCAACTCCCGAGCAGCAGGGAGGCTGGGTGACTGTTCAGAAGGGGCATAACGCGAAACCCGCAGGTCCCCACCAACCCGTTCACGTATCTAACAGATATTCCCCACTCAGCGAGACACCCGCTGAGAAGCCAACTCTGGTTATTGGTAGCTCTATTATGAGACACGTGAATTTAGAGACCGAAGCCTCCACAGTCACATGCATTCCGGGGGCCAGAGCGGGCGACGTTGAGGCGCATCTTAAACTGCTGGCTAAAGATAAACGTAAATACAGTAGGATTGTTATTCACGTCGGTGGTAATGATGTTCGTTTACGCCAATCAGAATGCACAAAACTTAATGTGGAGTCGGTGTGTAGTTATGCTAAAACAATGTCTGACACCGTAATCTTCTCTGGTCCCCTCCCCAATCTGATCAATGATGACATGTATAGCCGCATGTCATCATTTCAGCGCTGGTTGTCTTGGTGGTGCCCAGCAAACAATGTGGGCTTCGTAAATAATTGGACAGCCTTCTGGGGAAAACCTGGTCTGATTAAGAGAGACGGCATTCACCCTACTTTGAAAGGTGCAGATCTCATTTCGGCAAACATTTCAGGGCTTTGTGGACGTGGACGCCATGACAAACTGGAGTTGAGACCAGGAGGCAGAGTCGCAGTCTTACACGCTTCTCTGCGCTCTCTCCTAGGCAGTCACCCATAGGAATCCCGAACCCAATAAAATACCCAATATTAGCGGTGTGTGTGTCTGCCCAAGGACAATTTAAGGTAAAACCTAATAGAGGTGTCATACATAATAACCTAATAAAAGTAAATGTAACAACTACTACAGTGCAACAAAACAGGAAGATTAAATGTGGTCTCTTAAACATAAGATCTCTAGCATCTAAAGCAATATTGGTAAATGATTTAATATCAGATTATAATATTGATATATGCTGTCTCACTGAAACTTGGTTGAGACATGAAGAATATGTCAGCATAAATGAGGCCACTCCACCCAGCCATGTCAACACTCATATTGCTCGAGGCACGGGCCGAGGAGGTGGAGTTGCAGCAATCTTTGACTCAAGTTTACTTATCAATACTAAACCAAAATGTAATTATACCTCTTTTGAAAGCCTCGTTTTTAGTCTTACGCATCCGACCTGGAAAACTTTGCAGCCAATCTTATTTGTTACAGTGTATCGTGCACCAGGTCCTTATTCAGAATTCTTATCAGAATTCTCTGAGTTTTTATCAACTTTGGTTCTTAAAACAGACAAAGTAATTATCGTAGGTGACTTTAATATTCATGTTGACGATGATAAAAATAGCCTTACTGTTGCATTTAACTCTATATTAGATTCTGTTGGTTTCTGTCAGAGTGTAAATAAACCAACCCACTGTTATAATCACACTCTCGACCTTGTTCTGACTTATGGTATTGAAATTGAGCAACTATTAGTCGAACCGCATAATCCTGCTTTATCCGACCATTTCTTAGTAACTTTTGAAGTACTGTTACTAGACTACAAAGCATTAGTCAAAAGCTCTTGCAGCAGAAACCTATCTGTTAGTGCTATAGCCACATTTAAGGAAGAGATTCAACCAATACTTAACTCGATAGCATGTCTGCATGTAGGGGAGGAAACTTATACAAAATGTACACCACCCCAAATTGATCATGTTGTTGATAGTGCTATAGATGCGCTGCGAATAAAATTAGATTCTGTTGCTCCTTTGAAAAAGAAGAAAATAAAACAACATAGATTAGCTCCATGGCATAATGCCGAAACCCGCAAAATAAAGCAAAAGTCTAGACAACTTGAAAGGATATGGCGTTCCACTAAACTTGAAGAATCTCGTTTAATTTGGCATATTACTCTCAATGAATATAAGAAAGCACTGCGTAAAGCGAGAGCAGCCTACTACTCTTCATTAATAGATGAGAATAAGAATAATGCAAGATTTCTTTTCAGCACTGTAGCCAGGCTGACAGAGAGCCACAGCTCGATTGAGCCTTCTATTCCCTTAGCACTCAGTAGTAATGATTTTATGTGCTTTTTTAACGATAAAATTGTTACTCTTAGAAACAAAATTAATGACCTCTTGCCTTCGACCAGTATAGTGTTATCAACAGCTCCCGGAATCGTAAGTTCTAATATTACACTAGATAGTAAACTAGCATGCTTTTCAGCCATTAACCTTGAACAATTACATTCAATGATTCTCTCTTCTAAACCATCAACGTGTATGTTAGACCCAATTCCAACTAAGCTGTTGAAGGAAGTTTTTCCATTAATTAGCACTTCTTTATTAAATATTATGAATATGTCTTTATTATCAGGCTATGTTCCACAATCATTCAAAGTAGCAGTGATAAAACCGCTTCTTAAAAAGCACAACCTCGATCCAGAGGTTTTAGCCAACTATAGACCTATTTCTAATCTTCCGTTCCTCTCAAAAATTCTTGAGAAAGCGGTCGCAAAACAGTTGTGTGATTACTTAAAAAACAATGATTTATTTGAAGATTTTCAGTCTGGCTTTAGAACACATCATAGCACAGAGACAGCTCTGGTTAAAGTCACAAATGATATTCTAATAGCCTCAGACAAGGGACTTGTCTCTATTCTTGTTTTGCTCGATCTTAGTGCTGCATTTGATACTATCGACCATGATATCCTATTGCAAAGACTAGAGCACTTAGTTGGCATACAGGGAACTGCTTTAGGCTGGTTTAGGTCCTATATATCTGAACGCTCTCAGTTTGTACGTGTTAACGATGAATCTTCCACGCAAACCAAAGTTAGCCATGGAGTGCCACAGGGCTCAGTGCTCGGACCTATTTTGTTCACATTATATATGCTTCCGTTAGGCAATATTATAAGGAATCATTCTGTAAACTTTCATTGTTATGCGGATGATACTCAACTATATTTATCAATCAAGCCTGATGAAATTAATCATCTAAATAAAATTCAAGACTGCCTTAAGGACTTAAAAACGTGGATGACCTTAAACGTTTTGATGTTAAACACGACCAAAACTGAAGTTATTGTACTTGGCCCGAAGAATCTACGAAACAAATTATCTAAAGACATACTAACTATGGATGGCATTCATTTGGCCTCCAGTGAGACTGTAAGGAATCTTGGTGTTATATTTGATCAGGATTTATCCTTTAACGCCCACATAAAATCAATTTCAAGGACCGCCTACTTCCATCTACGTAACATTGCAAAAATCAGGCATATCTTGCCTCAAAACGATGCAGAGAAACTAGTCCATGCATTTGTTACTTCTAGGCTGGATTATTGTAACTCTTTATTATCAGGGAGTACCAAGAAGTCAATCAAGTCGCTTCAGCTGATTCAAAATGCTGCGGCTCGTGTACTAACCAGCGTTAGGAAAAGGGACCACATTACTCCTGTTCTGGCTGCCTTACACTGGCTCCCTATAGAACACAGGATAGAATTTAAAATTCTTCTTCTCGCCTACAAAGCCCTTAATGGGCAGGCGCCATCTTACCTTAAAGAACTCATTATACCCTACTGTCCTACTAGGGCATTGCGTTCCAAGAATGCAGGGTTGTTGGTTGTTCCTAGAATCTTTAAAAGTACAATGGGAGCCAGAGCCTTTTCTTATCAAGCTCCACATTTGTGGAATCAGCTTCCAGTTTGTGTTCGGGCGGCAGACACCCTATCCGTTTTTAAGAGTGCGCTTAAGACCTTCCTTTTTGATAAAGCTTATAGTTAGGGCTGATTAGATTCAGCCCCTAGTTTTGCTGATATAGGCTTAGTTTGTCGGGGGACATCTTACTTCTTCCTTCTCTCTGTCTATACCCGTGTACTCTCATGTTCCGATTAACCCAGCTTCCCCAAATGTCTTTCTTTTTGGTGTCTATATACGCTGGGATCCGGAGTCATGGATGATCCTGCGGTCCTGTGTCCTGGATCGCGAGCGCTGGATCTTGAGTCGTGGCTGTGGTCCTGGATCATAGGTCCTGGATGGATATCCTCGTGGATTCATCTTCCTATTATACACCATAGTTATACACACATGCATTTCCAAACATTTGGACTACCTATGTTGCAAATGTATTATCTTTTCAATTTACACACGGCATCTATTGCACGTCTGTCCGTCCTGGGAGAGGGATCCCTCCTCTGTTGCTCTCCCTGAGGTTTCTCCCATTTTTCCCTTTAAACTGGGTTTTCTTTGGAAGTTTTTCCTTGTACGATGTGAGGGTCTAAGGACAGAGGGTGTCGTATTGTCATACTGATATTCTGTACACACTGTGAAGACCACTGAGACAAATGTAACATTTGTGATATTGGGCTATATAAATAAACATTGATTGATTGATTGATTGGTACTGTAATTACGTTGCTATGCTACACCAACACGCTTTTTCTGCATGAATTCATACTCTTATTCATTGGCTGACTGAAGTGCATTATTTATATCTCATGAATCATGATACACTTCAGTAACAGTACAGGAAGCAGTGTAGCCTTTGCATAATGTTTAAGTAATGTAGTTGGGGTGTTGAAACAACTTGTAACATATAATTTGTGCTTCAATAAAACCATTACCACATACTGCTGTCAACAACAAACCAACTGTTTTAGTATCCTAACCTGAACCATAGATGTGTGCCATCAACATGGTCTACCGCCTAATCTTAACAGCAGATTGCCCATACTATAGTTGCCCAGTTGTATTGAAGAGAGAAATAAGCAATTGTTGTCGAAAAATGTTGGCAGAAACATCCTATCTCAGGTTGTCTTTGGACAATTACTTTGTTTCTACTGCTTATAGGCTTTGCATAGCATAGTAGGTTTCAAACAAGAGTTTGTATGACTTAAAGTTAGACATATAAGTTATCTTTTTAACTCACAGCCGCCATGGTAAACAAATGTTAATAGAGTATTGGGAACAGTCAATGTTTCACTATTAGCATGTTGATTTGGTCTTCTTAAGCAATGATATGAAAACATATTTCGTCCTATACACGTAAGACAGGAGTTACATCAGATCAAACAAAGACAAGCAGGTTCCTTCTTAACAAAGTGCAGCTGATTGTAAACAATGCTGGATTGAGAATACAGAAAAAATGGCTTTGCAAATGTTTAATGAGGAATGAAATGCACTCAAAACATTTGTTAGACCTAAATGAAACACACATTGCAGGGAATACACTGGAAGTAAACACATCTTCTGTAGAAGCAAAACCTCACAGGGCACCTTTGAATTAAATGACAATATATACTACACACACTTGTACAACTATGGTCATGTTAAAACTGAAAAATATGTGGTGCACATGTACATGTACATTCCTTTGCAAGACATTTGCACAATGTATCATTTCCTGAAACATTACAATAGTTTGCAGAAATGAAGCTTGAGGCAAATAACCTGAGATTTTGATTTCATTTGGGAATGAAAACTACTTCTACCTTTACATCTCAGTTCATTAAAGTAACACAATGAGGATGTGATCAGACGTGAGGTCACTTTCCGGTTGCAAATATGACTTTCTTTTCTTTCAAAAAGTAATTTTCAGATGAGTATCCTGCTTTACTCTTCACATACCGTACATGAGGCTAGCTTTGACAACATTTTTCAGTCAATAGACATTTGAATAAGGCTATGACTGTATCGGATCGACTGTCCACTTCCAACATGTTCTTCCTCATGAACGCCCAGTCTACGGGCAGGAGAGAAGCATGCTTAATTAAATATTTCCTTCGCTGCAGTTTGTTATCTTTGCTTTTCTGATAAATTCACAAATACAGGAAGTGATGAATTTCCGTTCAAAAAATGTTGATTCATTTGGTCCATGTTCCTTTATAAACCTTTTCTGATGGACACAAGTCTCATCCAAAAGAGCTTTGTTTTGTAGGGTTCCAGGTGCTAAGTATAGCTGCTTGGAGTCCCTGAAGGCAGTCCATTTCAATGTTCAAACTCTATTAGACTGGTTCGGATTAAAGCAGGCCCATGCGTAAACAGTCCTTTCATCTTGAGTAACTGGTGCCAGTTTTCTCATTTACTCTTCCCGGCGGAATCTCCTCTCTGTGAGTCTTTCACTGGTTGAACCTACTATAGAGCTGTTGAGTGGGATCTTGTTGCCATCAACAATGTCCTTGGAGGAGCCTTCAGGCGACGTCCTCACTGCACTGGAGAAGGACATGCTGACCTGAAGCCTCAGCAGCTTACGAAGTTTCCTCTTGTAGCCCTTACAGGCAAAGAAGTAGATAAACGGATCTAAACAGCAGTTGAGGTTCATCAGACACACAGTGATGTGCAGCGATATCTGAAAGGCTGTGAGATCGGCACAATCAGGGCTAGACACTAGTTTGCGGATCATGTACTGCAGGATGTCGATGTGGTAGGGGCTGTAACAAATAATAAACACTACGGAAACGCAGCAGATCACACCAATGGCCTTTTGGCTCCGGCCAGACTTTCCCGTCAAATGGTTGGACTTGGCTGAAAAGTGGAGTTTGGAGCACAACACAGAGTAACATATGAGAATGGTCGACACAGGCAGGACAAAACCAAGGAAGACAGCACCAAGCAGGATAGTTGCGATGTGGTCGACCTTCTCAAAGTTGGGGTATTCCATACAGGTGATGAAGCCTTCAGGTTCTTTGTTGGTCATAGGCATGCCCACCAGGGGGAGGGTCTGTGCCAGGACCAGCAGCCACACCCCAACACAGATGTAGCGCACATTACTGACCTTCCTGAGTCGTGCGAAACGCAGAGGCAGGACCACAGCGATGAACCGGTCCACACTGAGACAGGTCATGAAGTTGACCCCGGCGTAGGTGTTGATGTAGAAGATGATTCCGGAGATCTTGCACAGCGCCTCGCCCAAAGGCCAGTGGAAGCCCATGGCGTAGTAGATAATCCTCAAAGGCAGAGAGAGGGTAAAGAGGATGTCCGAGACGACCAGGTTGAAGGAGTACAGGGTGGTGGAGTTGATCTTCTTCAAATTGGGACGGATGACATGCAGGGCGAGGCAGTTACCAAGCAGCCCCACGACAAACACAATGAAATAGAAAAGAGGCATGAGGACCCTGGCGTAGTCCCGGTGGGCGTAGAGGGTGTTGCAGGTCGTTTTATTAGAGTCATTGTTGGTGGTTGAGACCGTAAATATCACCGGGGCAGCTGTAGAACCCATCTTGATATTTAAGGAACCAGTAACTGCAAACAGAGAAATTCAAAATGTTAAGACAGGTTTTTATTTCCCTTTCTTTTCCTATTTTACAGTAAATGTGTATTAAGAGGAAACAAAGTCAGAAGTGAAAAAGCACTGATACACTGCGTATATGCCTTGGTTGAAATTCAACTCTTGCTTAATAAACAATAGCAAGACTTTCCTTTCAAAAGGGATGAAACATATAATACTTCATATTAATTACAATAGTTTTCTTTAAACTTGGCACTTTTTGGCAGTTTAATTATAGAAAATGTAAAGAAAAACATAACCTGTAAATGTCTGCCTCTAATAATAAATATCTGTTTTGTTATGGAATTTTGATGACTTCATCATATATTAAGGCTTTAATGAAGAAATAATGACTGCACGGATAAAATGACTTCCTTTTACCAATATCTAACGGTTTAGGTTGCAAACAGTTTCATTGAACTTCTTTGAGTTTCCTGTGAAATAGAAATGTTTACTTTCTGCGGTGTGTAATGCCACCTTGTGGTTATTTTGGAGCAAAGCCCAGCAGACACCACACTTCACTTTTGCCTCAGTTTTACTAACCATGAATTTGCACAATCAAGCCTTCACATTTCTTAAAACAAAAGTTGAAAGTTCAAATAAGACATCGTCTGTTCTAGTTTTGATGATCAACTGATGCTGTAAAGCACTTTTTTTAAACGTATTGATGAATTTAGCAATGATTGGGCAATATGTTTGCAGTTTAACATACCATAGGAAGACAGAGCATGAAAGAGAACATTCTGGGTACATTTCCATCCTGTTTACGCATGAAGAAGGCAAGAAAGGGTTCAGACAAACAGTAACTGTCCTTGTCTTACAAATTAGCCCATTCAGCCAGTCATGCGTGTAATTGACTCACAGGACATAGCTGGGGGTTTGTCATGCCTTGTGTAGCTAAAAGTGACATGAAGGAAGTCTGGGAACAATACCACAACTTAACTGTGATTACTGAATACAGCTGCAGCACTCGCACTTACACTCCAAAAACACAAAAACAAAAAAGGGTGTTGAAAGATGGGCTTGTCTATCAGGAAGTCAGCTCCCCAGGGTGCTCTGCCTGAGAATGGAAGGCATTTTGGAAAGTCATATTGTTGGAGCCAAAATGATAACCCGTTCAGACTGTGGCTATCTGCTCGAGCACATGGTGCGAGACACTCGTTTCCTGGCGTATTAACTAAAGTCATAGGGTATTGCGGAAACATTTTTTTTTTGCAAAATGCCTTTCATATAAAATGTATCTATGTTTTGAAGTTTTACAAATCAATCAGTGTTTTATGTCATGAATATACTTTTTTACACCTGAACTTTTGTGAATGTGGTTCACTTCTAACTGTTGGTGTTGTGACTGTGTTTGATTGCGGTATTTTGAACAGTAAATGTGCCTCATAGAAGACCACAGTTTCTCATAATTCAATATTTATTATATTTAAATGATAGAGGACATCGTTTATACATTGATTTGTAATTAGATTTAAGACTTTCGCACATGTTTTTGTGGAATTACACCACATTTCAACAACATCAATTACAAGCTAAACTGCAAACTGATACAGTTATGTGTGTAAATTACACACATTTTGAATGTTAGTTTAAGTTACCATGAATGATTCAACTTGACCCTAAGGAAAGTTTGAAAAAGTAAACTTACCTCACAGATTGAATATATTTCACGGCAGGTATGATGAAGTCACATTGATCCAGAAGACACCCAATAATTATAAGGACTGTCCTGACAACACTACAACCGATCTGTCCTAAATGAGAGCGGCATGACACACAGAAATCAAGATCCGTATCTGCTGCCAGTAACCATAGTGACAAAATATCCTGTTGTAGCTCTCTCTCTCTCTCTCTCTCTCTCTCTCTCTCTCTCTCTCTCTCTCTCTCTCTCTCTCTGTGTCTCTCTCTCTCTGCCAATGTGTGTGTGCCTCTCTTACTTTTGCAAAACCTTTTCTCAGTACACACTTTTGAAACAACAACAGTGTGCTCTCAAAATGACATGTGACTACAAACATCCTTAAGGACAGAAACCATTGGTCGATGTGATTGCTCTTATATCCCATAATCGAAGTCGTTTTAAATTGCCAGTTTTTAATGTTTTATAATAGTTTCTTTTATTTTCATATTGACTGGATAATGTGCCATTTCATTTGTGTTTTACCACCGCTGTATTCGTCTGACTGTTTTGTTTTGTGTTCATGTGTTGTAACTCTCTCTCTCTCTCTCTCTGCCAATGTGTGTGTGCCTCTCTTACTTTTGCAAAACTTCTTCCCAGTACACACTTTGGAAACAACAACAGTGTGCTCTCAAAATGACATGTGACACTACAATGAGGTGTTTTTAGTTTCATATTGGTCTTTGTGATTGATTAAGCTGTGGAGTTTGTGCCATCTGTGGCCTATTTTATGAAAGTACCCATCATCCAATCTGTTAATCGCTTGGAGGATGTGGCTTCTCAGATCTGATCGTCAGAGTTGTTTTTGTAAGACACTTTGCTTTTTGATAGAAAGAGCAATTCTCTGTGATAACATTTCAAATGTAGAATCTTTCTCACGTAAATGTGTGACAGCGAAATGAAGAACTTCCCCTTATGTCTAGACGCACCTTTCTTTGTTTTGATGTTGTTTAGCTCAGAATGACTTTCAGAAAAGAAGACCTACGACTCGTATTGCGTCAAATAATAGTTTCTTTTGAAAATTGTAAAATAATTGAAGAAATGCTTTCAAGTAAAAGTGTCATGTATCAGGACTGATTGCAGGTGTGAGGAGATCTTCCTGCTCAGAATCACCAGGGACTTCCTGTGGTGAAAGCACATCGATGCCTCAGAGTCAGAAAGCCTCAGCAAACAAGCAAAGACTTTTGTAGGAGGAGGTGTAGGAGTAAGAGCACACGATCGAAACACAAATATGCTTTTGAGTGAGAGATCATAGACCATTTCAAATGTTAGATGTGGTCAAGCTGAAAAGAAGTGAAGAGAATAAGCAATTTATAATAAAATATGTTATTTAGTGTAACTCTGCCCTAAAAGAAGCCTAAGCGCTCACTTGAATCACACTTGTGGTTTCACATCTTTGAATTACACCCGCCCTTCTGTGTACCGCTCTCTACCATTGCACAGCTGTTTTATTCAACCACGGATTTGCTCTATTATGTCACATGCCTTTTGCTTTGTACTTTATATCACCTGCACAGAAAAAGTACTAGTGCAAAATACAAAAAAGCTAAACTAGTTTTGGTTTGACTTCTATATGGGGTATGTAAATAATTAAGCTCATAGTTAAATGCTGCTGGATAGCGTATATCCAGAGATGTTTTACTTAATTAAAAGTAGAAGTGCCAGAGTGTAGGTAGACTATGTTAAAAATAAAAGTTGTAAAATAATTGAAGACAGGCTTTCAACCAAGAAGTCCTACAAAGTCCTACAATCAAATGTTACTCAAGTAAAAGTACAAAAGTATTAGCATCAAACTTTAAGTCCCAAAAGTAAAATGACTCATTATTCGGATTGGCCCATTTCAGAATAATGTATTATATATTTAGACTATAAATATTGACGCGTTAGTGTGTTTATCAAAGCTGGTAAAGATGCAGCTAGTTTTCATTTCTTTGTATACTTAAGGGTAGCTTGTTAATTTACTCCAGGCGTAACTAAAGTCTAATTTAAGTGTTGTTTATATTTCACATCATTAATCCAAATCTGAAAGCTATTACATGATGTAGTGGAGTAACAGTACACGAGCTACCTCTGAATTGTAGTGGAGTAGAAGATTAAAAAAGTTGAAATACTCAAGTAAGTCCCTTAAAGGTGTACTTAAGTACAGTACTTGAGTAAATCTACTTAGTGACTTTACACTACTGCCCATCTACAAGAATCTTATTCAGTTCGTATTGACCACAACCTTCCTTTGTTCAAAACAAGTCCGGCGGCGAGGCAGAGGAAACAGTTAAACTTCCTCATGGCCCAGCCTTGTGGGTCTGACTCACCGGGCATCAGACGGCCGTGCACACCCGTCGCTGACAGACAACGCACACCATGCTCCGCCGTGGCTATTAATAGAGAACAATGGAACTGAATCCCAGAAGAAAAGCCACTTTTACAGTGGTTTTTACAAGTTAACTGTTAGTTTATTTATTAGGACCTTACTTTCAAATGGAGACATGAAGCAATGATTTGGGCCATGATTAAATGCAGAAAAACGTAGTTCAGAAAAGGTCAGACTGGCATTTGATAAGAATCAGTGTTGTGAACATCCTGCGCACAATTAAGGAAGTTTTCAGACAGACACTTCTAAAAGGATTTCCTATGAAGCTGTATCTGTCGAAATAAACCGTTATCTCTCATGGATGCTCCCATTTATATGTTGCTCTGCAGGGGTTTATACAGGAGAAGGATGTCATGTTATCGTTAAAGCATTCCCCTATCGTAATGTTTCTTTTTTCTGTGTGTTAACAGATTATTTTATATAATGTTACAGCCATGTTAGATCGCTGTGTGATACTGTTTGGCCAGAGTGAATACATCTCAGAAATGCCTTTGTTCTGTGCTATCAAGATAACAATACGTGTATTTAACAGCTAACAATCTAAATTGAAGACTCCACACCTAAAAAGATTATGAGTAATAGTACCCTTTAATGTTTTAAAATAGCACATGTCTAACTGTTTAAAGACTACTGTGTTCACACTGCACCATTGCTTGTATACATGGGGCACACTTGCATTCATTCTGATGATGTTGAAGTGTGTACGGTGTGATAGAACGCCTCTCCGCTGTTGTTCAACACGTGGTTGAGATGAGATTGCATCATGTTTCTACAGGAAACTGCTTTTGCTGTTCTTTTTCATCAGGAAAAAAAAATGACATGGCCAACTGATGACATTTCACATCACTAGTGTGATATTTTATTCATAATATTTAAATGTACCAGTCAATGAATCCTAAAACATATATTTGTTGGTTGTTTTCACCCCTCAAAGTTAGTTACATCTTTAACACATCTACTGGAGTGCTTCTGCAATTTTCTTTTTCTTTGTTTATATAATACTGTTTGTATTTGACTGTGTTTTCACTTCTGCAACAAAGGTTGTTCAACATTTTGACCAATGCATGTGGCAATGGTAAAGCATGTGTGTGCAACATATAGAAAGGTCAAAGTTAATAGGACAGTGACACATTTTGTGGTGTTGGCTCTACTACTCTACTTTGTTTTGACCACCCAAAACACCTTCAAAAGTATTTAAAATGTAGAGTACATTAGCCCTATGGACACAGTTTAATAGGAAATCACATGTGCTGTAGTAGAGTTCTAAAAACGCTTTTAAAAACGTCTGTATCTGAATTATAGGCGTCATGTGACTGCAGTGACCTTTCCACTGTGGATCAGTTACAAACAGAGCCTGTTACAGCAGAGGACGTGTTGTAATGCTCATGTTGTGGCTTTATACTTTGCGTACTCAAGAGGCCATTACTTCTGCTGTGCCACAAGAACTTGTTCAAAACAGTTTATCAAATCAAAAATGTCTTTGAAAATTCAGAAAAACTGCAATTTTGAAGAGCATATTTCTTTGAGTTGATGAAAAATGCCACATGTCCAAAATTGTCCACACAACACAAAACTGTTAAAGTCATTTTCTAAAACAAGGCCCTTCTTCTTGGACTAATGCTGCTCTCTTCTGGCAGGGAAAGAGTACTGCAGATGTTGAGGTTCAGCTTATAAACAGTGGGTTTAAGGAGCAGTGGGTCTAGGTCAAAGGTTTACACTTGTCCTCTGAGTACTGTGGATTTAATTCAGTAAATCACACCAATGTATTTACTACTCTTTACATTGTTGCAGACATTTTTGTAATCCTAATTGACGTTATTTGACTGCTACCCGGCTTCAAATGCAGTTAAACACATTACATTCAAACAGATTCTACAGAATACAAGTCTAAGGCTATCATCTGAAATAAAATGCGACTATAAATCAAAACGACAGCACCAAACAAATAGCAAAACAGAATCACTTTTCTTAGAGGTCTTACTTTCAAGCAGGTTTACTATATGATGGGGTAGGGTGTGTGGTCCAATTGAACATCTTTAATGTGAAATATTGCACTGTCCCAAATTAAAAACATTATTCCTACCTTTCTGGTTTGGCGATCAGGTGTAAATCAGGTTTAAGTACTAGTAATACTGTAGAGCAATGAAAGAAGTAGTTTGTAAATCATTTGCAAAACATTTTTTGAACCACAGATAATCTCTTGAACTGAAGGTTAGTGTGCATTTGTGAAAACCCAACCCCACGTCAAACCTTGTACGATTGCTTCTGCTTTTTCGCTCTTTATCTATCCATAAAAAACAAAACAAAAGTGGTAATAAAACTACAGTATGACGTTTTAATCACTGCTAATGTCTGGCTTAGTTCCTACTGATTCATTACAGCGTTTCTGGAATATTAAATACAACAACAACAAAAAACTGCTCTATCCTATACGTTGACATTAACAACATGAAATTAGTAAATGCAATACAGGGGTCACTTTCTCCCAGTGGTGACACCTTTCTTTTCTAATGCACATTTGATCTCTTACTGACTTAATATCTGACTTTCAGAGACTCCTAATGAATGTTTTGTATATCTTGTTGTGTTTTACAACAATAATGAAACACATCAGGAATCATTCAAACTAGTTGAACAATCCCTCTTGAGGATACTTGTGCACATTGCTGTCTATGCAAAACCATAGGGCAGCTTTTCCAAAAACACAGGAAATGTTAAAGGTTATATTTAAATACGGCACTGCACTCTAAACAAGCAGCGTGCACCTGCTCAAATGTGTAAGACACACACACACACACACAGTTTGTGGGACCCAGCTGTAATGTAAAGGGGAGGGGGAGTCATGTGAGGGGGAGCAGGAAAGGTGGGTGAGGAAGTGGTGACAAGTTTATCTACGCACTCCCACACAAAACTCAGATGTGGGTATGTGGGATAAAGAGAGATATGCGACATGTTCTCATTTTGGCCTAACCAAAATGCTTGCATATCATATACTATGGAGAATATGTGAAACACACTTTGATCGCACACATCACAGTTTCACAATTTTCATCATTCCAACCAATCACACACACTACTAGATTATATTGTTTTTTTTTATTTTTTTTGCCACATGACTTGGTCCATTTCTCCCTACATGAAGGAAGTGAGAGTTTCCGTTGTGCTATATTAATCACCACAAAAGGTTTTCTGCAGAGATGAGTAAAAGGCATAGCTTATTTGTCTAGTTTACGACATTTCTTTCACGCTGTACACATACATAATCAGAAAAAGTACACAACAAATACATGTTTACATTACTAATACTGAAGGGCACACACATATTAAGAAGAAAGGCAATGATAAACATGAGATATCATCATGTTATAAAAATAATATGTATAAAGAACACATAATTTAATGCAGTTGTCTCAAATATACATGACTGTGATCAGCCCTTTAACAATTCAGAAGGGTTAACAAGTATTTGTTTTCACTGCAAACTGTATTTCTTCTGCATTATATCGCACCTTTACTCCACATGCACAATAACCCACATAAAGACTTGTTAGTCAAAGTGAGAGACTAAAATAGGCTCATCTAAACTAGGTCTTCTCTGTGGCTCTGGTTGTATGCCTCCTGTGGTTTCTCTCAGGTGTTACTACTGCTGTTCTCAGCTGTCATTTTGGTGGAGGCACCGGAAGTATACAGATAGTCCTTAAACAGGCTTAGCACTCGCTTCTTGTAGGACTTAATGGCAAAGAAGTAGATGATTGGGTCCAAACAGCAGTTGAAGTTCATGAGCGAAACTGTGATCTGCAGGGAGAAGATGGATTATGAAAAGGAACATTGATATTTGAATTCAAACGAACTAACAACCACAGTTCCTACCTGTAAGGACACCTTAAAGGCCCTCAGCTCCTCGCAGGTCGCCTGGTGGTGTATCTTTCGAGACATGAACTGCATAACGTTGAGGTGGTAAGGGCTGAAGCATATGATGAAGGTGAGGAGGATGAGGAGGATAATGGTGTTGGCCCTGTGATTCCTCTTCGATCGACTGGTTACAGAGTTGTGCTTTGCTGCAGCTCGTAGCTTCAGGTTGATCTTAGCGTAGCAGGCCATGATGATGATGAGGGGACAGCAGAAGGAAATGGTGCAGGCCAGGATCAGGAGGTACGGGGTGAAGCGGGAGCCCTCGAAGTTGAAGTACTCCATACAGGTTTGTCTTCCTTGGTGCTCACGAAGCATACTGCGGAACATCAGAGGAGCTACTTCCAGGAACACCAGAGCCCAGACCAGACAGGAGACCCTGCGAACAACCTTCACACTCCGCAGACACGGCAGCCGCTGGGGGTGCACCATGGCCAGGTATCGATCCAGACTGATGCAGGTCATGAAGCCAATACCTGGTGGAAAACAATGGATGTAAAATACAGTTGCAAAACACATGCTGACAGAGCGGCAAAACAAAGGAACACTTTCACAGATTATAAACAAGGGTGGAGATCATGTATTTGGGTCAAATAATGTATTTTATTTTATTTACTTGCGCTATTATCTGTTTTATTGTGTTGCACTGTTGGAGGAGTCTGTGAGCTAAGATTTTCATTGTCATAACTACACTGTAGATATGCACAAATGACAATAAAAGCCTTGAATCTTGGAATGGGTCACTCACTCACATTTTGATACTTTTAGTCAACAATATCTTTATACTTCATATTCTTGGAGTGTATGAGGGTTGGAAGCCAGCATAATTGGCCTCTTGAGACTGTTTTCTTGAAAATACACATTTTTCACACAGAAAGTTTAGAATAATAAAGTTATCTGAACCTGAACATAATGTTATGGTTGCATACATGTACATATGTAAAATCATACTAATGTATATAGTGGTGTATTGTCAACAGAAGCACTAATATTACCTGCATACGTATTTGCGAAGAAGAGTAGTGTGGTCAGTCTGCAGAGAAGGTCACCGAAGGGCCAGTCAAAATGGCGGATGTAGTAAATAATTCTACCGGGCAGCGCCAGTGTGAACAGGGTGTCAGATAGTGCAAGGTTGACCAGATAGATTGACGTAGAGTTAAACTTCTGCTTCCTCTGGCAGATCACGTAGAGAACCAAGCTGTTGCCACACGCACTGACAATGAAAACCACAGAGTAGAAAATAGGGAAGAGGACCACAGCAGCTCTCTGGTAGATGAAAACATCGCAGCTGCTCTCGTTTGGAGAGTTTTCGGCCGAGTTCAGGGTGATATTTCCAACTGCCATCTTACCTGTCATTTTGAGAAAAGAATAAATTATTATAGGCCGAAAAACAAGATGCATTAGCAGAGGAAAGCAATACCACTGAGCTATAGATGAAAATCAGCATTGTATACTTACAACAAGAGATAGGGTTCCAAACTTGTGCTGTTTTTACTCCTAAGTGTTGTGGTTATGAATTGAGCTTCAAGACTTTATATACCTTTTGAAAATGTTCAATGCGTGTTCAAATCCCACCTCTTCTTTCTGACATCACATGTCTTTATACAAAAAGTTGCTCATCCTGAACCCCAGCAGTAAGTTGATGCACTGCATAGTAGACTAGCTGTTCATTGATAAATATACCCTTCAGTTGTTAAAGCACGTAGCACTGCAGGTTAACTAAATAAATAGAATACAATATCAGAAAATGCAGTTTGCATACAGTATCTCAAAGAACAGTATGTATTATTGTGTCTTCCTATGCATGTCTTCATGCCATTTTATTGTTTTCATTATTTATTCTTAACAATTTAACACATTTACACACATTAGATTTTAGTATCAAATCAAAATAAAGTTTAAACGAGGCATTCACTTATCTAAACTATCTTCATGTAGCCTACATGATGACATTTAATGTTTAGCATATAATACTGTTTCATCTAAGCCAGGGGTGGGGAACCTCCGGCCTCGAGGTAATTTATAAACACAAGCAATTAAAAAAAAAAAAAAAGTCTAGACCACAATTGAATTAAACACGCGACTGCCTGTTTTTCCTGGCCAAGGACAGGTTCCATGAACACAACACCATATCTCTGACTACCACGGCGCCCCAACGCGATCCGGAGCCACCAGGATGACTGACAGACGTTCTCCCCAGGAGAGGGAGAATGAGACACTACGGTGGAAAGGCGTAGAGCAGCTTTCTTGGCCATGGCATCCACCCCCAAGGGCAGGTCGTCGCTCAGAGCCATGGAGAACCACAGGGCACAGTGGCTGTTGCGCCGAGTGGCGAACAGATCCACCTCTGCTCTCCCGAACTGGGCCCAGACCTGCTTCACCACCTCCAGGTGAAGCACCCACTCGCCTGCAGGGGGCCGCCCCTCGACATGAGGTCGGCCCCCCTGTTCTCCAGTCCCGGGATGTGGAGGGCTCCCAGAGATAACGCCATCTCTGAAGCCCACAACCCCAGTTCCTCCGCTGTGGTCAACAAGGCGGCGGAGCGGACTCCGCCCTGCCTGTTGATGTAGGCCTATGCCACTGTGGTGCTGTTGTCGCTTTTGCACCAGGGCCTGAATCTCTGCCGAGAGGAAACCCATATCCTCCTGGGATGATAGATTTAACTCTCGCATGCCTTTGAATGACCAGATGTCTCCCCTGAATTAGGGGCTTGAAATGCTGGAGGTCCAACACTACTGGGAGGTTGCTGTGCCGTGTTTCTGCAGTAGGGTCTGGCTCATTTCGTGGCATCTGCAGGCAGTGGCAAGTTCTTCCGGCATATGCCACAGAGGCCGCTACTCTGTGGTAGCTGTGGCAAGTACTTCCGGCATATGCCACAGGTGCCACAATTTGCCGAGGCATCTGCCGCTGCTCAACGGGAGTTGCCACAATATGCCAGAGTAAGAGAACGTTTACGGTAGCTGCCACTCACCTTCCGTGGCAAATGCTGCTATTTAAACCCGTATTTATCGTGTAAAATGTCGCTGTTTTGGCATGACTTTATCGAACTGATCTGTACACAGGACTGATGATCTGTACACAGGGTTGGGTTGTAACGGAATACATGTAACGGCGTTACGTAATCAGAATACAAATACCAAGTAGCCTAACTGTATTCAGCTCGCGTTACATTTGAAAAACAACTAATCCGAATACAGTTACTTTCGTAACCTGAATTGAATACATTTTGGAATACTTATTGGAATTATTGGTGGAAACGTTTCCTCACAAAATGTATCCTAATATTCATTACCGGCAGAACTGTGTGCACAGCGCAGCAGCATGTCTGTGAGGCCCCCGCACGCAGATTTAAATATTGAAAGTTAGAAACGGAGATGGTTCGATAAAACATGCAAGATAACGTTTATGTAGCATTTCTTTATTGTCGAAATGATGACATTTCATAACTGGATCAAATCAAAGTGAATGGCCTGCTGCTGCTGAAGGCATGGGGCAAATATAAGTCCTTTGCCTAATGGAAATATATCAAGGACCTCCTTCATACTCCTTCATACTAACCTTAGCATCTCACTAGCAGTGGCAACTGCAATCAGTTACAGCTGCCCTAAGTCTAACACCAGTGTACAAGTTGCTGTGTCCATACAGATATTTATTTGTTAATTATTTGTCTTTACTAATCATATACCTGGTTTATTGTAGCAAGCAGTGGAAACTCCCCTCAAGAAGCGACAATTGCCAAGGGCGTTGCAACCCTCACTCGCCAATATTTCATCATAAATATAGCACGTTTGTTTATTTTAGCAAACCATGCTTCAAGTAAAATTGAATAGAAATGATGAAAATCTTTTTGAAAAATAGAGATCGCACATCAGTCCTGTGTACAGATCAGTTCGATAAAGTCATGCCTAAACAGCGACATTTTACACGATAAATACGGGTTTAAATAGCTGCATTTTCCACGGAAGGTGAGTGGCAGCTACAGTAAACCTTCTCTTACTCTGGCATCTTGTGGCAACTCCCGTTGAGCAGCGGCAGATGCCTCGGCAAGTTGTGGCATCTGTGGCATATGCCGGAAGGACTTGCCACAGCTACCACAGAGTAGCGGCCTCTGTGGCATATGCCGGAAGGACTTGCCACTGCCTGCAGATGCCACGAAATGCGCTTGCTGTCTCTCTGTTTCTGTTAGAGACCAGCGCCCACCTATAGCCCTCTTCAGGCAGGTCCCTCCCCATCCTGTTCTCCGTGAACACTGTGATGTAGGAGGTCACCTGTCCCAGTGGAGTCCCCCTCCGGAGGTGATCCGGGGACCCCCGGAACCGGAGGTTGTCCTCCACCGAGGGGGGGATGGTCACCAGACGTCGTTTGTGCCTCTTGGGATCTAAACGCAGGCTGGAGAACCACCTCTGCCACAACGTGAGCAGCCGCATGAGACCAGAGTCTGCATGACAGTTAAAGCTGTCACTGTTGCCCCCTGTCGCAGCCTGCGAACCACCCGAAGCAGGGACGCACGTCTGCTCCCTGACATGGTGGCACACAGCCACCATGTCATAATAATTAGGTGTAGGATCAATTGTGTGCAAAACATTGCCTGTTCCCTGGACCTGGCCATGACTATGAGGTCGCCCAGGTAAAAGAAAACTCTCATGCCATGGACGCGCAGCGGCTGGAGCGCAGTGGCCACACATTTGCTGAACGTGCGAGTGGATAGGGAGTAGCCGAACGGTAATCTGTTGTACTCGTAGGCTATCCCCTGGAAGGCAACACGCAGATACTTTCTGTGATCTCTGGAGCAATTTCCACATGAAAGTACGTGTCTTTCAGGTCGATGGTGGTGAACCAATCGCCCAATTTCCTGCAGGAAATGTGGCGATTCAGGTTGCGGAGATCTAGAATAGGTCTGAATTCCCCTGTCTTCCTGAGAACCAGGAAGTGCATATAAAGACCCTTTTCTCTGTGCTGAGGGTGCACAACGGACACCGACTGTTTTTGCACCAGGGCCTGAATCTCTGCAGAGAGGAAACCCATCTCCTCCTGGGATGATAGATTTACCTCTCGCATGCCTTTGAAAGGAGGTGGGATGCTGCAAAACTGGAGTGAATAACCCCGTTTCAGCGTCCTGTCCATCCACTTTGTTACACACAGCTGAGTTCCCATTCCAAATAACATTGTGTTAGGGGACAAGCCCTCAGCTGCGGGGCCCCAGCTATGAAGCGGTGGTACTCCCTGGTGACCCGTTCCGCCGCGAAACTCCCCGTGAAGGGAAGTTCTACCCATGGTGGGTCGACACAGAAAGGGCCGCTGTTTTATTGAGGTCCCTGAACGCACCGCCGCGCGCTCTTGTGTGAGCGTGCGCTCCGTCATAATGTCTCCTTTACCACCACGGTAAACTGCATTAATCGGAGTCTTTACTCTAGGCGTAGTGTGTTCCCTGACAGTAATACGCCGGCCATAATGCCCCTGTACCCGCATAGCGCTTTGATAGCACTTCATGCGGTTTATCACTCGCATCTGCGCATGCCCTCTACCTACCTCCTCTACAGGAGCTATAACTGGGGCAGCGAGTGGGCAATTTCCTCCTGGCAGCCGGACCCGAAAGTACCGGACAACGAAGCGTCCTCGTGGTCGTCCTCCTCCGGGAACGCGGCCCCCTGGCCCCTCGGGAGGGTGAACATGAATGGCACCTCGTCATCCTGTTCCCCCATCTCCACTGCACCACCTCGAGGTCCTGATCCTTCGGCTCCTCCTGCGGGCCGAACCTCAACCGAAATTGATCCCCGCGATGTCGGCGGCTTAGCTGAGGGATCATTCAGCAGGCGTTGCAGGCCGGCGACGGGTTTAGGCCGTCTTCGGCGTGGTCCGGCCCCAGGCACTGGAAGCACAGGCAGTGCGGATCAGCCCCCGCGATCAGGCCAGGGCATGTCGGGCAGGTCCGGTGCACCTTTCTCTTTCTCTTTTTACGGGCCCTTCTCACTTCGGTTAAATGGATTCCTTGCGTCCCTCACTTGCGTCGTTTCCCTGCGACTAGTCCCTCCCACCAGGGAAGCATGGAGGGACGAAAGGAAACCACAAGAAGCAGGGAAATGAGTTGTAAGAGCAATAGGACGTCCTTTCCTCCGGAGCGTCACGTGAAGCGACGTCCGTTTGTGATGACGCTGCACAGCTGATCGTCTGACAGCAGCTCTGTCCCCGTTATTTTCACACACACCTGCCTCTGTTAGTACACATTCACTGACACAAACATTTGTATCATCTGTTGTAGACCCAAATACATTAAATAAAATAAGAACTCATTCTCAAAAAAGATAAACGCCATTCTTAAAATGTATTGACGAAAAAAGCGATCATGAAAATGTTTCCAATAATTGAAGAAAATGATTTTTGACCACTTTGTTGTTCAGATATATCACATATTTGTAACTAAATGATACATTAATTGAAACAAAACACAGTATAAACTGAGGAGTGACTCCCGTGAGGTTCATGTATTTTCACTCCGCTGGGAAACTGCTCTCATGTCAAGAAGCATGAGATCAGCACTGGATCGTCGAATCAGATAGCGATACACAGTAAGGGGGCGGGGAGAGTGTCTGAGGATTTCATCGAAGGATGGTCTGGTGGTTCCTCGGTTATATCTCCTCTATTGTCGATCCTCGGTCTTCCGGCAAAAATAAGGCCATTGGGACGCTACTCAAGATGGCGCAGACAAATTAACTTCCGGTGAGACCGAGACCGAGGAGCAAGGAAATGAAAAATAAGAGAAGTGAGAAGGGCCCTGAGTCTCTTGCTCAGTGTTTCAGGCGAGGCCTCGTTTTATACGGTGAGATGCGCGGGCATTCAGGTAGGCCCACCCCGGGGCCGGCTACGTCTATAGAAATCTCTGTAGGTGAATGCTTGCATGATAAGGTAGTACCCATAGCGTCCAGTAGCGGGTGGAGCCTGTGAGAGATATAACCTCAGCTCAGTGAGGTAGAGGCACACCTTGATCATTATAGTTATATAAAAACAAGAGAATAAATGAAAAACTGGTATAAAATACTATAAAGTAAAAAAAAAGTGTACAGTATTAATAAACAAGAATACAGTTTAAAAGGGGAGTGATTTTTAGGAAATCTGTTTACAGTTCTGTTTCATATGGGTGTTGAGAGATGTATCAATAGATCTCACAGATTGATGCTTTTAACTTCAATATTAAAAATGTTGGTCCTTGTGCCTTTTACACACTCTCTCCAAAGCATAACGTAAAAACTTTGAAAATAAAACAGAAAGATATCTGGATTAAGAGGTTGATTTTTCTTTGCACAGCAGGAAAGAAAGGTGAAATTAATGGGCTGTGATTTTAGTTTTTTTTTAGCAGAGGTTGAGTTCAATAATTTGTACGGCCCTCGAAGGATGTTGTAAAAATTGAAATGGCCCTTGAGAGGAAAAAGGTTCCCCACCCCTGATCTAAGCCATTAGTCACAATGTAAAAAAGCGCTCTTCATGATATCTTTCACACAAACATGCGTTTGTGACTTAGAGGACATTAGAGGACACAAACAATAACTATAGGTTACTTACGTAACCCCAGTCCTCAAAGTAACATGAAGTGAGATGTCTCACTATGGGATGCGCCTCATCGCGGAGCAAACAGAAGCATCAATCTCATTACGCCAATCCTGATTGGCCGGTGATTCTTGACGTCAACGTCAGGGGAAATCACCCCCTATAAGTAGCCTGCGCCACGACGCATGCGTCATTCAAAATAAGCACCTCTTCTCGCTTCACCATAGCAAGGAGGGCCGTCTGGTGAGACATCTCACTTCATGTCACTCTGAGTCTGGGGTTACGTAAGTAACCTATAGTTCTCATTCATAACACTCCGTTCGATGTCTCACTATGGGATATTGTAGCTCCCGTATTGCCAGACGAGCTTATCTCGAAGATCACCGATCAACCAGAATTTAACAGGTGGATTCCCGACTCAACAAGGTGCCCAGCACTGCTCGGGCCACGCTTGGAGCGGAGACGTCCAGCCTGTAAAAGCGGACAAAAGTGAGCGGCGAAGACCAGCTTGCCGCTGCACAGATATCCTGGATGGAAACACCCTTGAACAAAGCCCAGGATGTAGCCAGGCCCCGAGTCGAGTGAGCCCGCAGACCCGAAGGTGCTTGCAGATTCTGACTCGTATAGGCCAAAGCAATCGCCTCCACGATCCAGTGGGATAGTCGTTGCTTAGTAACAGGCTTACCCTTGTGAGGTTTAGCCCAGGACACGAAGAGTTGGTCATTAAGACGAAGCTCTTTTGATCTGTCCATATTTGTAAAGCCCGGACTGGACACAATAGATCCTGCTGCTGCTCCCCGGAGGAAACCAGCTGCGGAGGAAATGCCTCAATGTCAATCGGGGTACACGAACCAACCACCTTTGGTGTAAAGGCAGGGTTGGGTTTCAACAACACTCTCGTTTGCCCTGGGGCGAACTGAGTGCATGAGGGATGTACAGACAGTGCATGGATATCACTGACCCGTTTAGCGGATGCCAGGGCCAGTGACAGCACTGTCTTGAGTGACAGATGTTTCATGTCAGCTCCTTCCAGGGGTTCAAATGGGGTCATTTTGAGCCCATTTAAAATCACTGCCAGGTCCCATAAGGGCACCAGCGACCTGGAGACAGGGAGGAGCCTGCGAGTTCCCTTCATAAAACGGCAAACCAAAGGATGTTGGCTAGCCGTCTTACCCTCAAAGCCCACATGGCATGCAGCAATAGCAGCCAGGTACACCTTGATCGTGGAAAAAGCTCTGTGTTTATCGATCAAGTCCTGTAGGAATGATAAAATCACCCCGACAGGACATTGAAAAGAGATGTGTCCTTCTTGAAGGCACCACTCCTCAAACACCCTCCACTTACAGTCGTAAAGAGACCTGGTGGAGGAAGCTCTCGCACTCTGAATAGTGTTTATCACCTTCTGAGGGAGTCCCACTGTATTCAGATTGTACCACTCACGGGTCAGGCCCATAGTGCTCTGGGCGTGGGTGAAGGATCGCCCCCCCGCCTGAGACAATCTGTCCCTGCGTGGTGGGGGCTGCCAGGCTGCCCGCACAACAGCTGATATATCCCCGCCAGCCCGTATATTGCGGGCTAGGGTGGAAACATCAGAGTAAGTGTGTGGCGTTGCTCTTTCACTCTGGCCGGAGTTAAGGGGAACAGAACCAGGGGTGGGAACGTGTACAGAGGACCCGGAGGTCAATCGTGTACGAGTGCGTCCCCGCCTAACAGTGCGTTTAAATCGTGCATTAAAGAGAACAGCTGTCATTGAGCATTTTCTCCTTTTGCGAACAGACTTAACGCGGCTCCGCCGTAACGCACCCACAGCGGACTCTCGATCCTTGGATGAGGAGTCCAGTCTGCATAGAGTGGTGCACCCTTTGACAGTAATTCTGTCCCTAGGTGCATAACTCTCGGTACCTGTGTCGTTCTCAGAGAGAGGAGACGTCTGCCGCTCCAAGGGATCAGTTTGTGTGCCAATGTGTGTGACTGGAGACAACGCAATCTCCCCTGGCGGTTCCTACACGATATTGTGTTGTCTATCCTCACGGGGACATGGTGTCCTCTGAGAGAAGGCAGGAAGCATTTTTGGGTGGGGAACACCGCTAAAAGCTCCGGGTAATTTACGCGTGCCCGCTGGAAGTCTAGAGACCTCTCACCGGGCGACCTTCGTAAGTCCCCTGTCAGCCCGTCTGATCTGCGTCCGTGGTGACCACCTTCCGTGAAAGGACTGCACCCGTAGGCGCGTTCCGCACTGGAAAAGTCGGGTGTAGTGCCACTACGCATTTCATAATCACCAAAACTCTCCGTAAGCCGTGGCGTTCGGGGTTTAGTTTTATTATGAGGCCCATGTTGAGCGGGTGCTTTACGAGGACATTTTCCTCCGTAATCTGACTCCGCTCGGTGGGCATTATAGATAAAACCCTTCTTTCTAGGAGAGAGAGAACCTTTCTCTCCAGAATATGGGTTGACTCTCTCTGGGTTTGTGAAAACAGATAAATTATAACTGTTTTGAGAAGCCCAGGCAGACATCGTGAGTATCTCCTGCTGTATGCTCCTTACGGAGCGTCCACACTACAGCTCCAAAAATAGCTTGGAGCTGGGCGTGTCTGGAGCTTGGGGATTTTATTCAAGCAACACGACCAACAACCAATCACATGAATCTCCCGCCCCCGACATACAAAGCAAAAACCCCCGGGGATTTTATGCGAGCAATATATATATAGGCAAGGCAAGGCAAGTTTATTTATATAGCACTTTTCAACGCAATGTAATTCAAAGTGCTTTACAAAAAAAATGAAAGACATTAAGCATTAAAAAAGAAAAGCTAATAAAATAAACATTAAGGAAAAATACATGGATAAAAGTTACAGTGCAGTCTAAAATATGAATAGTTCAATTAAACATTACAAGAAAAAGTACATGGATAAAAGTTACAGTGCAGTTTAAGATATGAATAGTTCAATTAAAAGCAGCGACAAAAAGAAAAGTCTTCAGCCTGGATTTAAAAGTAGTCAGAGTTGCAGCGGACCTGCAGGTTTCTGGGAGTTTGTTCCAGATATTTGGAGCATAATAACTGAACGCTGCTTTACCATGTTTAGTTCTGACTCTGGGGACAGAAAGCTGACCAGTCCCTGAAGACCTGAGAGATCTGGATGGTTCATAGTTTAGCAGGAGGTCAGTAATGTATTTTGGGCCTAAACCATTCAGTGCTTTATAAACCAGCAGCAATATTTTGAAATCTATTCTTTGACACACAGGAAGCCAGTGTAAAGACTTCAGAACAGGAGTGATGTGATCCACTTTCTTAGTGTTAGTGAGGACTCCCTAAACAGGCGAAAACCTACCAGTTTCCCCCACTGTCTCTGCCACCTCCCTCCATGCCTGGTTCCTCCGGTTTGTATCCTGGTAGGTGAAGAGGGTCTGGTCATACAAAACCGGGTGATTCGCTACGGCGATAGTTAGTTTCTCCTCCGACTTTTTTGGAAATATAGAAATGAACGGCGGGATATCTCTCCCAGCTTAGACGCGGTTTGATTGGCTACGGCTTCAGCTGTCAGATTTTGGGAAACGGGATTTGATTGGCTGGCGCTGGCTACTCCGGCGTCTCAGGCGACAGAAGTTGAACATTGTTCAACTTCTGTCGCCTGAGACGCCTGAGACGCCTCCCTCTGCTACCCACAATTCAGTTCGGCGAAAAAGCGCGGCTACGTGACGTCACCCCATTGAAAGTGAATGGGCAGATTGGAGCAGATTGGAGCAGATTGGAGCTTTCGACGCTGTCGACGCTGTAGTGTAGACGGGCCGTTACGCAGCGTCCACACTACAGCTCCAAAAATAGCTTGGAGCTGGGCGTGTCTGGAGCTTGGGGATTTTATTCAAGCAACACGACCAACAACCAATCACATGAATCTCCCGCCCCCGACATACAAAGCAAAAACCCCCGGGGATTTTATGCGAGCAATATATATATAAACTCCCCAAACAGGCGAAAACCTACCAGTTCCCCCCACTGCCTCTGCCACCTCCCTCCATGCTGGTTCCTCCGGTTTGTGTCCCGGTAGGTGAAGAGGGTCTGGTCATACAAAACCGGGTGATTGCTACGGTGATAGTTAGTTTCTCCTCCGACTTTTTTTGAAATATAGAAATGAACGGCGGGATATCTCTCCCAGCTTAGACGCGGTTTGATTGGCTGGCGCTTCAGCTGTCAGATTTTGGGAAACGGGATTTGATTGGCTGGCGCTGGCTACTCCGGCGTCCAGGCGACCAGAAGTTGAACATTGTTCAACTTCTGGTCGCCTGGGTCGCCTGAGACGCCTCGCTCTGCTACCCACAATTCAGTTCGGCGAAAAAGCGCGGCTACGTGACGTCACCCCATTGAAAGTGAATGGGCAGCTTGGAGCTGCTTGGAGCTTTCGACGCTGTAGTGTAGACGGGCCGTTAGAGCCAGCTGGGATGTCACTCTTATGGCTCCGACCGGCACTGCGCATGTGCGTGACGGAGGTGCCTTTACAGCTCCAGCCGATACTGCGCATGTGTGTGCTGGTGGTGCCCTCACGGCTCCAGTCGGCACTGCGCCTGCGCGTGCCGGTGGTGCCCTTAACACTAGAACCGCCAGAGGTCGCTGTATACCTATATCCGCCAACGGGTAAAGTTTACCCGCTATTGATTTCCAAGGTACAATGTACCATACAGAACGGTGAGTTTTGATCGCACAGGGATGACATGTATACCAATATAATCTGTGGACTCTCAGCTTTTCATATTATGTGACCCGCTCTATCAAAATCAGTCGGAAGTCGCAACGGCTCATTTCAGAGTAAACGTGGATTTACGTAAACAACTATTTTTGTTCAGGGTTCGGGTGTTTGGTTTGATTTTAAACAAACAAAGTCTTGGCTTTCAGAATATGAAACTTTTATTTCCAAAATCACACGATAAATACATGTTTGAAGCTTGTAAAGGGACGAAGACAGGCACCTCTCACTCGCAATCTGCTCTTCCAGCAGCGCCGCCCCCCCTCCCTCCGGCTGAAATTATGAACGTAAGAGTAAAGTAATCATAGATAACACGGCAGGGTCCGTTACAGTTTGTTTTCATCTGATTTAAATTAAACAAAGTCTTGGCTTTCAGAATATTAAACTTGTTTCGGCAAATTCAGATGATAAATATAACTTTGAAGCTTCGGCATAATTACAAGCGGAGAACGGAGTAACTTGACAGCAGGCAGCAGCAGGCACAACAACAGCCGGTGTTTCTCGTGAGGGTTTTCTCTGGGAAACAAACACAATACACACAAACCCAAAAATACGCAAAAATACACAAACACACACACGTATACACACACACACTCGCGAGTTTCCCCTCCAAATGAAAATATCTTCCCTCCGTAGTATTTTGATCATTTTGATCGCAAAATCAATAGCGCGAGGAGCGCTGCATTTCTATGAGGTAAATATTACCCGCTGGCGGAAATAGGTATAAATATCAATTTTTTTGGCGATTTTTTCAATCTGACTTCATATTGACCATTTTTAACAACACAGGGTAACACACTTTCAGGAAAAATCACGGACTGGGAGACGTTAATATTTTATTGAAAAAAAGTTACATACAATAAAAAAACAGCTGCGGGTAAAATGTACCCGTTGGCGGTTCTAGTGTTAAAGCCCCGGCCGGCACTGCTCATGTGTGTGGCGGTGGCTTCACGGACCCGTCAATAATCCGTCCTTTGAGAGATGCCGTAGCTGCTCTTGAAAGGGGAAGGATTGACGGGCCGTTCTTTACAGCTCAAGCTGGCACTGCGTACGCACGTGGCGGTAGTGCCCTTAAAGCCCCAACCGGCACTGCGCATGCACGTGGCGGTGGTGCCTTCACAGACCCGTTTATTATCTGCCTTTTGAGAGAGACCGTAGCTGCTCTCAGAAGGGGATTTATGGTTAACGGACTGTTTATTGTCTTTCTTTTCATTTTTTTGAGCTGCGCCCTTGGCCGGAGCCTGGATGCGTCAGCGGAAAATGGTTTATTCAGACAATAACGATGTGACATGTGTTTTGTGCGGACTTGAGGATGGCGTTGAGGCATCTCTCGAGGCGGTGGGGACACATTTAGAGCCGGGGAAGGAACTTCCAGCTCCGTCACGGAGGGGAGAAGGAGGGGCTGTCAGGCCGCTCGCTTCTTCTTCCTCGCCTGCTGGCCGAAATTCTGGGTTGGCTGCGCCTGGGCTACAGCCGGAACCGGAGATTTTCTAGACCAACTCGCCCTCGTCTCCTGCCTGGGCTGGGGACTCGGGCGGGCTGCGACCTCTGCTGATCTGGTACTTTGAACCCAGCAGAGCGCGGTGTAGCGTGGGCGAAGGGCCGCCGTTGCAAAGGCCGCGGCTGGACCCTTCGAGGGAGACAAAGGTGGAGGGCCTCGTCTTCCTTCTTTTTCGACTCGCACTTCCTCTGCATGGAAGCGAGAGCGGAGCCGAAAATCCCCTCGGGAACGATGGGCATGTCAAGCACATCTTCCTTTTCCCGGTCTGGGAGGTTGGTGAGGTTGAGCCATCTAGCTCTTTCCTGCACCACCATGATCCCCATTATCTTGCCCGTGGCCTGGACGGCGCAGCGTTGGACACGGAGACAAATGTCTGTGACCGCGGCTATCTCGTCCAGAGTGGCCGGTCCAGGATTGCTCGACATATCCTCACAGAGCTCCGCTTGGTATGCGGTTAGCATCGAGGAAACGTTCAGAGCCCTGGCGGACAATGCTGCAGCTCTGTAGGCCCGTTCCGTCATGGTAGACTGGAATCGGTCCGTTTTTGCTGGCAGCGTGGGGTTCCTGCTTGGCGGCTGGCCCATCCTCGGTAGGAGGTGGGCTGCCATCAGCGGTTCCATAGGTGGTATGTGGAGCAGGCCGAGCCTCTCCATACCGTCACAGTCAAGGGAGTGGGCACCCTGGATTGGGGCCTTGTTGCTAAAGGGCCGGTCTCTCCACGAGACCGACACCTCATCCAACATCTCCGGGAAGACCGGGAGGAGTTGCCTCTTTGCCCTCGTTGTTTGGGAAAAAAGTTTTCGGGACCTGGAGGTCTCCTTGGCCACTTCGGGCCATGGGATGTCTAGTTTGGCCGCAGCGTGCTGACACACGGCTTGTAGGTCCATACTGAGACAGGGCGAAGCTGGTGTGCTGTCGCCCGGGGGAGCAGCCATCGCTCCCGGCTTTGCAGCCTGAGTCGATGACATGAAGATGTCGTCTTCCTGCTCATCCGAGTCAGACAGGAGGAACTCAGAGGTATACTCTTCGTCCTTCATGTAGTCTAACTCCAGGACATCTTCCGCGGGTGAAACCATGGTGAGGTCCAGCCGGGAGCCCCAGCTTGGTATAGCGTGGGGCCCCGTTCCCGCGTTTCTTGCCGCCACCGGATCTCGGCCTGATATGGCGCGGGATTCCGGTTCTGCGGGTGCCGCTGTCGGTGAGCCCCAGACCGCAGTGAGGGGCTCCATCTCTGCGGCAGACGTCCCCGTGACTTGATTGCCGGTCGGCAGATCAGTGGACATGAGGGGGTCCCGTCCCGACAGGTTAACTTGTTGCGCTAACCTTCGGTGGAGGCTCTTCACGGTGAGGCGGGCACAATGTCCGCACGAGCCGGGGTTGTCGATGGCCTCCTGGGCGTGTTCCAGCACGAGGCAGGACGAACAGATCTGGTGTGAGTCTGTGCCTGACACTTTCAACCCGCAACCGCAGCGCCGAGCCTCCGAATTCCTGACTCCTCTGGTGTGAGGGGGAGAGGCATCCATCTTGTTCGCTCATGACAGGTACGTTCGAGAAAAAAGTGTTTACCGATCTGTCTTTAATCCGGGGGAAAAAAGGACAGCGTGGGTCTTTTTCTCTCAAGGATATTACCTGGTATGGTAATATTCCTGTAATCCTTTTCTCCTCCGTGGAAGAGAGAAGAAAAAAGTGTCCTCGCTACCGTGGTGTCGGTAGTGAGGGAAAAAACACAAGTTAGCGACTGGTGTGTTGCTAACTTGAAGTCAAAACCTTACCTTACTCCAGAGGAAGAACGGCGAGGTTGACTATAATACTCCTCTGTGAGAGAATAGGGTAGCCGGCTAACGCCCGTCGACCGAAAATTAGCTTTGGGTTCAGTCTGTGGACTGTTAAGCTAGCCCGGCTACCGTTCGAGATGTGCTCTGAAGCGAGAAGAGGTGTTTGAATGACGCATGCGTCGTGGCGCAGGCTACTTATAGGGGGTGATTTCCCCTGACGTTGACGTCAAGATCACCAGCCAATCAGGATTGGCGTAATGAGATTGATGCTTCTGTTTGCTCCGCGATGAGGCGCATCCCATAGTGAGACATCGCACGGAGTGTTATGAATGAGAACTCTAAAGGTCACTCAGTATCAACTTTTTTTGTAATGGTTAACATTGTGGATACCCATTTAATATTCCCAAATGTTGAGTCCCTATTATAGGATTGTGAACATTGGCTTGCCAGTGCCCAAAATGTGGTTAAAACCAGTATGTGTGTGAGTGTGTGTGTATGTTAGAGAGATTGTGATAGATTAAACAAGTTCTGCTTTTCTAAATGTTTCTCTGCATGCATAAAAGCATCTGTTGCAATGTTGCTGTCTAACATCTCTGTGAGATGCATTGGTCAAAGCCTCTGTAATGTGATATTTACAGTGGCTGGGGTTAATTAAAACCATGCACATGATTTCAGTGGGTGCAGCATATTTTTGAGAAAGGTTAGATGAAGTGATAGTGTGTGAGGTTTTACAATGTTCCTGCTTCTGAGGTTTCTCAAGTTTGTAAGCTGAGGTGAAGGCAGGCAGGCCTGAGGTGGAGCTGATGGGAGATACAGAAGGAAGCTGAAGTAATGCTGGTGCTCGTAAAAAAGAAACCGTCACATTCCTGTGATGTGTGGATGATTCACTAAGAGTTTGAAGATTTCACATCTCGAACATCTCAACCACCAACCCCCTGAAAAGATTAAAAACATGAACAAATTGAGGAAAAAACACATTTCTGAGAATAGTTATGGTGGTAAAAACCGGGCAAAGTAAGATTGCTTTAGCAAAAGTGCAGCATCTCCACTTTAGCAATCAAAGCCTAGTGTGAAAATTCTACTTCAAACCTTCATAAATAAAGTCCATACTCCAAACACATTCATTTGTGTTTCAGTCATAGCCACTGATGGAAAAAGGAAATACTCATCATCTGACATTTTATAGGGATGATCATTTGCTCTGAATGTGTACCACCTTCCAAACATATTACAGAAAATAAGAGCTCAACATTGTAACCATTCTTATTACAAAAAACGTCACTCATATCACACATAAGATAACAGTGTGCTGAATTACATTAATGTCTTTTAAGATGAAGTGTCCACACTAGCTAAAGAGGTACAGTAAAGCCACACTGGCTCCAGTTTCTCTTCTTGCTCGCCCACTAAAGCTCTCCAGGTTGGTGTAATTGAAATGGATGGCTGCTGGAAAGGCAAAAGGTCACTAATTGTCACCAGTCAAAGGCGGTTATAATACAGCTCACTTAGGTCACAATAAGAGCTTCATGCAGACAATGTCACCTGCAGGTTAGGAGCCTGCTGCACTTCAGGCCTACATTTCATGCTCCATTAATTCTGTGCGAGGAGTTAAACATCTCGTACCATCCGAACGGTGAGCTGGATAAAGGAAAAGACAAGTCGTATGTTCAGCGCTTGCTAGGTGTCCTGAGGGTCTCTCAGTGTTACACACATCAGGAGCACGAGAGGACATGGAAAGAAGGAGATGATCACTTCTGCTCATGTATGACCTTTCTACTTTCACCACTCAAAATAAGCATTGTAAACCCATACTGATGTTATTAAGAGCCACATCAATACATTTTCTATAACCTTAAACGTAATAAATATATGTCCAAACCTGTTCCTGGTGATGGTTTAAGGTTAAAGTGAAAGCTTGAAACTGCAATATTGCCTTTTTATTTATAAGCAATTTAATATTTAAAAGTAATCCAGTAGAAAGTACTACTAAGGACATATTTCATTTAGTTTCACAGTCATACACAATCTTACTAAACCTATGATAAGTGTGCAAATAAAAGAGTGCATTAGTGCATTTTCAGTTTTCTTGGTCAATGGGTGTGTGACGTGAAAGGTCTTAGGAAATTGAAAGTGACGACCCAGCATGGAACATGCATGGAAGTCACTTCTCAGAAATGTGACCTTTTTCTGGTTGTTAAGTCAGGGGTGGGCTTAAAAAGGGGGGGAGGAGGGGGGAACAAACTGATTTGAAGAGAATTATACAATAGTCAATGGTGCAACTACAGCCCATAAAAGAACACCCCAGAAGGCATATCGTTTTAAAGGCACCCTCATGGTGGAGGGGGACCAGTGGTGTGTTGGTGAGGCAAACTGGGAATGACTTCTGGTGTCCACAACATGTGTGGAATAACCAGCGTGGTTCCACAAACGATGCCTAACCAAATTTGGGATGTTATTTGCTGCCAAAATGAATTGTGTATGAAACTTCCCCCACACAGTTTAAATTTAAGTCTATCAAAGCAGCTTCACCGTGCTGCTGTCCACCCAGTCACCAGAGAAATAAAAGCAAAGTTGGTGAGTACTGGTGAAGAACGACTTAAGTAAAAGATGATTTTTACATTTTGACATACACATGTAAAGAAAAAAACACTGTTTATATGTGTATACAGTTTCAATGCAGTTTTCCTGCTTCGAAACTGCTATAAAACATGACACCACTAGAGGGGGTGCAATCATTACGAATCACAAAAACAATACTGAGCGGTTCATAGCGAAGAACAAAATGTATTTGAACAAAATGTTTCATAAATGTATAATTTGTTTCATTTACGTGTCACACTTTTTCTTAATATTTTTAGTACACAAAGTCAGCGTAGTCGTGTTAAAATTGCGTGCTTGTGTGTATTTATGCATCAGTGTGTGGGTGTAAGTAGACTGCTGGACATACCGCAGGGGACTCCTGCATTGTCAGGGGGCCTCATGTGGCTCGTGTCTGTTCTCATCATCACCATACCCCCACACCCCCCCCCCCCCCCTCATGCCTCAGCCGCTGCCTGCCCTGCTCAGGCCCTGCTCCACCATGCTCGCGTGAAGATACTACGTTCACACTTTCCTTCACGCTTGTCACCTTTACCACTGATTAGCTATTTGTTGTTTTACCAGCTAACACTTTTAAACCCGTTGCCTCACAGATATAAGTACACTGCTTCACTCTGCATGTCTTATTTGGTGTAGGAGTAAAGCCCTAGCAACACAATATGAGGAGTAAAGTGTTCTTGTACTGATAGGATGTGTGCGTGTGAAGGAGCATGCTGTCACAGGTGTCTATACAGCTTCTTAGAGAATCCCTTTCATTCATAGTATGTCTTTCCTAATCTAATATGTCACAGTGTTGACACTATTGTAGCTGGTTGTGAAAAACACACACCAGCTCATTGTGCCTGCTGTCCGTTTGAACTGCTCATGACTTCACACCCGTGAACGTGCTGTGAATTCCGCCTTTTGCCCACATTTAGGAACGTCTCATGGTACACACGCTCATCAGTTTAATGGGCTCATCACACACATACAACACTCACAAGAGCACCCACAGATGGTAGGCTCTGATTGGCCTGCTCACATTGAGGGATTCTTGATTGTTAAAACTTGAAAAAGGATTAAGTTCAATGACTTTTAGTGGTCTGATCCTCGGTGCCAGAGGCATCTTTTGTAGTACCTCAGAAGTTGCTCCTGGGTTTTGGGCATTTTATCAAAAACATTGTGACAGTGAAAAGCTTTGTTGGAGCTTCAGATAAAAAACGATGCAGCACAATGAAACACACGTCAAGATTTAAAGACTCCGTTTTTAACAGAAAGCATTTAAGTCACTCTACTGCTCGGAACCAAAGCATGGTATTTCTATTTAATGATTTTGCACTGCAGTAAAAAACTACAACAAATGGAGCAGTGGATAGTTATTGCCTTTGTTTTTACTAATCATGCCACTTACTTTCTGTGCGCAGTGTCCATAAAAACATGTATTACTTCTGCTTTCTGAGCACTGAATACAAAAAACATTGCTGCAATGAAACACACCATTGACAAAACCACGAGACATTTGTTGTTTGCATTTTAGTAGAGTCAGTTGTTTGCTCAGCCTTTTAACCTGATTTACAAAACATCCATAGAACTAAAGCTACTGGGAATATTTAGTTTGAAAAAAGCAAATATTGATGTCAGAAAACAATAAAAAAAGTAATCCCCATAAACATGTCATGTACAGTGTCGATGAATACTGAAAAATGAATACAGGGCTGATACTGTAGACAGCACAAACAATTCCTAGTCTTTATTATACTGACAACTCAAATATATATTGCAGACACAGATACTTTTATTTGGTAGTTTGATTGGCATAAAACGTTTAAGATACATTTGTCATTAAAAGGACATTGACCCTCATGCCAATTAGCCCATTCCCTTCCATCGGTGAATCAGAGGTCAGAGGTCAGCCTCAGTACAGCTCCCCTGCGGCTGGGTAGGATTTGGTGACGGACTTTTAAGAAAAACTGATACTTGGCTGACACACGATCTGAAACCAGCAGACAGGAGACCTCACTTAACTGTCTAGTGTATACTTCTGCTAAAATTATTTTCATAAGGATAAGTTGAGAAATGCAGCTAAGCAGCACCATCTTCAGGATCTGCAGTAAAACAATCCTTCCAAGCTCCGACCTTTGGCCTCCTTTACTTCTCTAGTTGTTTTTATTTTTTGTATATTCTTATATATTTTTTACATTTCACTGTACATACTGTATATGACCTGTATTTATATTATACTATCTCTGATTAGATTTGGTGTTAAAGGTAATGTTTAAATCTTTGAAAAGTGATATGGTAAATCACAACACCAAGTAAAATTCCTCGTTTGGGTTAACCTACATGGCAACAAACCTGTTTCTGATTCTGATTCTGATGGTAAAACAGCAAATCTAATGAAGCCTGAAACGCAAACTTACACTACAGCAGATTCTTATCAAATACCTTCATAACTGCATAGAGGCAGTGTTCATAGATCAAAACCCATGAGCCAAACAATTGCTGCATTTTTTCTCAAGGTTTTGCTCACTAATGTGTATGAAACTTCCCCCACACATGTACATGTACATGTATCACTTAAACAAAGCCTGTATTCATCGGTGGCCAGCGGCTGACTGTTTGAAGATGTGGCCTTTTTCCACGATCCGTGCCATGGCAGGTTTTCAGGTCATCTGAGGCAATGTGCATATTTTGGATGTCATCTCGTCTGTTGTATTATTGTTTTATTCACAGGGCATGGACTAATTATTTCAACAGCTCTCTTCATTCGCGAGCAGACTGACAGTTGCCGTCATTGGAGTGATCAGTCTGTTTCTTGGACTCGGCTGCGGCTATTTGATGTATATTAACAATAATTGGTGCCACCGCCACAATGATGTTTAGTAAACCTTTGTGCTATTTTCCAGGAGGATGCCCATGAGGAATTTTGGAGTAGCTGCTCGGTCTACACAGACGCCTTCAGAGTCAGGACAGATGGGAGGACCGCTGTCTTCTGCAGATCAGAGACCTAATGATCATCACATACAGGACATACAGTCTTTCTCCTTGTCTTGTTGTCTCTTCTGATCAACACAAAGGCCAATATCATCCACATGCACTCCAATTTCATTATTGTTACATTTAATCTGCAGAATAATATATATATATATATTCGGCGAGTCAAGAACAATGCAGCATTTGTTATCATAAAGATACCTATGGGGTATAGTATGAGAGACAATGCACCCGTCATGTAATTGTGAGTCATACTCAAAAATAATTTCAGTTATTTGAGTCATAAAAATAAGAGAAAAATATATAATTTGCTACCACACAAATATTATTAAATTAAAATAAAAGTGTTAAGTCCAGACACCATTTGAATACATTAGGGATAGCGGTTTGAAAAGTGTTCTTAGCAAGACATACACTGTATTTATTAAGTTACATTTTTATATTTAAACAAAAAATCTTTAGAGCAAGTCAATATAACTTTTTTGCTGCTTTTAAACTTAGACAATTCTTGTCATGTCTGTGTGGCATGTCAGGCGTAAGATATGTGTGTGTTGTTGTTATGTTTGATTCTGTGGTACCAGCACAAGTTATTTTGTTAGGTTTCTTGAAATCTGGCATGAGGGTTGCTGCAGTAAGGTGTCGGTGTCTTGAGTTCCAGCATCGAGCAGTGACTCCAGCAGGTTTGGAGTCTGCCAGATTCTACAAGTGAATGCGAGGCAGATGTGTGGTGACAGCGCTACGCTCATTAGGCTGAATCAGTGTCACACTGTGACAAGTGGCCAACTTGAGGCTTCTCTCGTCACTCAGTACTTACTCCACTCAGCAAGGACCAGCTCTGACTCCCCAAGACCTCTTTTCTAAACTTTAAGCGTTCTGGCTTCTCTCTTTTACCTTAAACATCATCTTTTAGGATAAGTGTCTACATTGATTAACTAGTTTTCTTGCTGTCTTTGAATGCACAATCTCCAGCCATAGGAAATCTTGAACCAACTGTTCCTCCACACCTGTCCCTGCCTCTGACCACTGGTCCACCCCTGCTCCACAGCTGTGTGGTCAGCTCTGGGGTGAAGTTGTGATATCTATTTCAGTCCACTAGAGACCAGACAGCCGCCACCGTGGCTCCAGAGAATTCCCTGTCCAGCGATTACTGATGGTTGCACTTCGCTCATATGCTTTAGCATCTCCTGTGTCCAAACTGCTTAGCATCTGATGGGTCGCTCTAAGCCATTAAGGCCAGTTTGCAATTATAGATGTGTGGCTGCTGGACACAGAAACAGATGTGCTTTGATCTATTTACGGTAGGGTGGATTGAAGGGGGGGGGGGGTCATAACAGCTTACTACCATGCGTGGGTCAGCTCACGCACCTCTGACATCCCTTGTCTTTCAGTTCACTTGACATGCACTTGTTTTTTTGAATCACCAAAAACTTTAGTGATGAATGGGCATTAAGCGAGAACAGCAATAGCAGCTGCTGCGTGTGTATTTGTGTCTGCACATATAATCAGGCATGTGTGAATGTACTGCGTGCGTGTTTATGCCTTTAGTCTGCGTGTGCCAACCACAACTAAGCATGTGTGGAGGTGAGAGCTTGTTGAATGGAAATCCGGACAACCCTGTTGCACTAACTAAAAGGGAACCAATTCGAGCCCCATCTGTTTAAGCACCCAAATTCACCAAGGGGCAAAATAGTTAGTGTTGCGGTACATTTTTAACGCCTTGTCTCCTTTTTTCCCCCTCAGCTTGAAGTGCTTTGGGTGGTGAAAAATGGAAAACAAATGTTCTGTTGACAGCTTTCTTATGCCCAGGGTGTGTGAGTATTTATATCATAAAGGTGCCAACACATCCTGGTTTTACAGGCTGACCATCGCTAGGGGGAGAAAAGAGGGGGACAAAGGGGGGTTATCCTAGCTCATTCTGGTAATTACTAGATCGGTGATGAATAGGCCTTGATAAGCCTGTGACAAATTAGCTTACAACTAAGTCTGCTGTGGTGTGAAATTCTTATTGACTTTAAAATAATTTGCCTTTATAATCAAAGTAGGACATCTACAAATGGAGCCACCTGATTGCATGTTGGGTCCCAGTGTGAATACAGTACACTCTAGACTGCATTAACATGGAGGGCATGGTTGAATGTACTGTTGCTCTGCTCAGGGCGCCGTAATAATAAGATTGGCCTGGAGTTTTAAGCAGAGCATGCCTCAGTAATATTCAGTTCCACAGTCATTTCTCCTCCTTGTCACTTGTCTTATTGTCACCACTTTGCTTGTATTAAAAATTCACGGGTCACTTGTATGGCATTTAGTGCTTGTCTCCAGTGTACTGCATGCCCGTGCTAACTAGTCAGTTGTGACCACTTTTCACAGCAGCAGCAACGCCTTGGGCGAACTGTGATTTCATAATGTTTATGGTGTCAGTGGCATGCCTGATGGGGAAAATGGTAATAACGGCACAAATATGAATAATGAATGAACTCATATCATTTCATAAATCAGATGGGATGTACAGCATATGGAAATAAGCTGGCCTATCCGTGGCACTAGGTCTCACTGTTAAATAGGAGCACCACATTCGAAACAATTTGTACTGCTATAATGCTGTTTCCTGTAGGATAAAGCCTGCAGCATGCTATGGGAACCCTCTACTACTGTACCATCACAGAGTTGCATTCAACAGAGTGCACAGAGGGAGTCCAACATTGACATTGTGCTGTAAGCAGGTCTGTCCTGAGGTGAACCATGTGTACACAGCTTTACGTCCTCTCTGATGTAGGTGTTTCTCAGTCCGCCAGTGTCGTGTTGCGAGGCCACCTTCACACTGTGCTTCTTCCATGTCAGTGTGCTGACAGTAGTACTACGGGAATATTCATTCATAAGCTTACAAGCCACTGCCCACACTAGAATATGTAGATCGTGAAAGAAAGTGTTATGATTTCGTTTTTTCTTTGTCATTTTTGCATCTTTCACTTTGTTAGCTCGTATTTCATCTACCAAAACACCTCACAGTGGCATCTATTTCAAGATAACCACAGTAAACATGTTTAATTATTGCAGAATTACCACCTAAATACTGAACAACAAAAGCTCAATCCCTCAACAAAATAGCGTGTGCCCAATAAGTTAATATTCTGAAGACTCTGGCTGGACCTGCTCATTAAATCAGTTAAATGAAGTGAGAGAGGGGGAATCAGAGTGAACCAAACGGAAAAAAGCCCTTAAAACCATTTCCTGTGATTTGGGTAACATGTAGGAAAGTCAGAGGCACACTATTTGTATTTGTTGCTCCTGTTCTCTGCCTGTATCTCTCAACTGGAATACGTATTCATCTTTATTTTTCATTTTGGTTAGCCCGAACATTTTTCTTTACTTTATAGCTTTGCTCCTTCCAGTTTCTCTCATGATTGCTGGGTCAGTAACTTGGCGGTGGACTGGGTCAGGGGGCGCAGTCGGGTTTTGTCCACCAGCTTTGGGTTGTGAAGGCTAATGCCTCCTGACACTCTCAGCTCCATCAGTCTCGGCCGCATCATTCTAGTAATGCAGAAGTCATCAGGGCCTGGGATTGCGTGAGGGCTTTCATCTGGAAACCTAAACAACCTTAACCTCATTGAATTCCTGTTGAAGAATGAAAAGATTAATGAATGGATTAATTGCTTCTTTGTCTGATTGGATTACATAATTTAGTTTGGGATTGATTTGTTTTGGGATAAATATCTCCAAGATGTTCCCATATAATGATCTGAAAATATGAAATATTCACTTGTATTTGCTCATGTTTAAGTCCATAAACATACACCACCTAAAGTGCACAGGAGATGTTGTAAATGATGTTCAAAGGCCAAAGTTGAATCTGGATAGTGTGGCCTCTTTAGCTGGTGTGCTGGTCTTTTCCAACCATACTCCACTTCCTTTACAGGCACTCAACTGAATTGTTGCTTAACCTGCGCAGTGACCCTGCCACATGCTATCTGCATCCCTCTATCCCAGATCCACCACTACACCATTCCCGTCGTGGGCAAGGGTTTGGCTATGCGTCAACCAGAGACACAGACTCGCAAAGGGAAATCCATAAACCCTGTGTTAGGGCAGAGAAAAAAAAGTCAGCACCAGTGCTTACTCATCTGTTAAAAACGGAGTGATCTGCAAAGTTTGTATGAGAGGGGTTTTGACGGTGCCCTGCTGCTTTGTCAGTGCAGCACATGCTGCAGGCACTGGCATCCCCTATTGCCTTCCAGGTCATTGGCCAGGCGCAGCAGGCGGTGGGCTTCCAGCCCCATGACACGTCCCTGATTCACAGCTGGATCCGTAACAAGGTATCATAGCAAATGAGTCGGTAAAACATCACTGGTTCGAAAAGCGTGAACAATTGTCATGATATCATTTGTAATTCCCGATCTGGACTGCTGTTGGCAGGAGAAAAAGAGACCGAGAGTGAGAGAGAGAGAGCACTGGTAATGAAGGGGTATTATTCCTCTTCACCATCTCAACCAGTCTCAGCCCCTCTCATCCACAGCACCCCACAGCCTGACCCCCAAACCGATGCCTGAGGTGGGATATCCAAGCTAATGTAAGGAGGCAATAATTAAACATCTCGTGATTCTCAGCCAAGTGGCTTAAAGGTGTTGGACTCTTAACATGAGAGCTTTATGACACATTGTCCGGTTCTTGAATGTGAATTTTTTCCTCATTACACATGACTTAAGAGTGGTTGTAATGTGTCAGATTGGGCCTCCCCTGGTGTGTTGCGGTGATAGTCATGATGTTTGGGAAGATTGGGTAAATTAGAAGTTGCTCTTGGAAATGTCACAGCTGCTGACAATGATTCATGGACCTTTCTGGAAAAAATAACTGGAAGAAAATATCAACATTATAGGTGGGGTAGGTAAGTTTGAGAAACCGGCTCGAGATACACTTTTTGTTATATTCCATGGAATGCTCTTAACATCCCGATAGCAATGAATATCTTAAGTGCTTTGACAAAAAATCTAGAAAAAAATGTCATCTGTGGAACCCGTAGTACTGTAAAAAGCACGACCAATCATCTGAGCCGGCCCGGCTAAAATAACTGGATGGCCTACCTGCCTGTCAGCCTTTCATCTGTGCACAAACTTATCTCGTGCCCTCATTGGTCATGTGCGCGTTCGTGTGTGTTGGAGGGGCTCTGTAAGGAAGTGGCAGATTTTTTCCGGCTGTGTATTTTCAAATTCTAGCGCACTCGAGCTGGTTTCTCCAAAATGACCTACCCCACCTTTAAATACAGTGTAACTTATATGTAATTGTTTTTAAAGGTAGACAGACATCATTTATATATATATTATATATTATTTCAAAAATATGTAATCATCTCTTCCCTTTTCTTTAATAAAAGGTAATACTTCAAAAAAAGTACTTATTATATTTGAAGATGTCCATTGTTTCATTGCAAACCTGTGTCATTGCCATTAAACACAATCTTATTATTGAACAGTTAATTGGTCAAACTTGATATTAAAAAGAGGAGAGGAATATCCAAAGAGGAAATCAATGTGAGATCATAAAAATTACATAAACCATGCCATGTATTATGCAATAAAATTAGATACATAAGCCCTTATGATCTTTAACCTTTGTGTGTTAAGAGTGCAGTTGGCTGTGAGGCTGTGTGCGGGTTTGATGGATGCAAAGAATGGACAAACATCAGCTCCCTCTAAAACCACAATGGAGACCTTGGATCTAAATGTCATAACGGATACACTGACATTTGTGTGATGGGATTTAGCCATGGGTTAATATAGCCATTCCTGGCACACCGCATTGATGTCCATCTCACTCGGGCTGTGCAGTCTATCTCACTATTTTTTTTTGTTGGTGCCCTCACTGAAGTTACTTTCAAAGGGATGCATTGGATTCTATGCTGGTTAAAGCCAATTATTTAATCAGAAAAAAACTGTTTGATATGTAGGTTTGTTTTATATGATGTTAATGTGCCAGGAGCGGTTCGGATCATTCTTTTTTGTTGAATGTTGGGCTCGGGTGGGGGCTGCTGGGGAAGGCAGGCGATCAGCATTAAAATCAGAGCCATGTAAATCTAATCAATTATACAGTTTTTCAGATAAAATGTTGGTAAATCAAAACACATTTTCCAAAAGTCACAGTATAATGAGAAATTTAAATTGGAAACAGAAACCATTTGTTTATTATAAATGCCAGGGTGAGGTGGTGACTTGCCATCCATAAATTTCGTTATCCTTTCATATTCCTTTTATCTATGACTACAGCTTTGGCACTCATTCAAGATTTTAATGAACCCAGACTTCTGAGGCATCCAGGCCTAGTGATGCATTGTCCATTTGGATCAGGGAGTACAGAGGGGGGACAAAGGCGAAAAGCTCTTGCCTTTGACATAATATTTTATATTCTATTGCCTTACAGGGGGGTCATTAGGTGATTGCAACATTTAACAACATAACAGATTGACAAGAATAAACACATATTCAGCATACATTTTAAATTAACAACCAGATTGATGAATGTGTGTGTCTGTCTGTGCATGTGGCAAGGGGTGACTTGAATCAAAACATAATTTTCTGTGCTTTATGAGGATACAGAGAACCCCCCTGCTCTGGCGCGACCTGGTGTCGGCTGCTTTCTTGGGCTCAGAGGTTCCTAGGGGAGACCAGAATGGAAGTTGAGCATCCTACTGTGATCCAAAGAAAGTGTGCCAAATGCTATCAAAACTGGATTAGTAGACAACAATTGTGTTCGATGAACTGAAGGGGGAGGGAAATAAGTAGTTTCTAAGTAACCCATGGATGGAATTTTCCAACTCCATTGCATTTTTTATCCCATGTAGGAATGGATGCCCGAATAAGCTCCCTTTGTTTGGGGATCAAATATATATTCAAAAAGAAAACATCCAGGTTTCCATGTTTCTGTCATTTACGTACCTTTCTTTTTTAGGTGTATTGGGCCTTTGCATTAGAGGAAAAAAACGTATATTAAGAATATATTTTATCTGTTAAATGACCTGGGGAGTGTATAATGTCAAATATTCACATTCAATTGGTGGTTCATGGCTTTCTTTAAAATGAAAGTGCAATGCAAACCCATTAAAACATGTTCCAACTCATGTCTCATGTAAATTCAATCATTTGGGAAAGAAAAAAAGGAAGTATAGTATTTTTTTTTGTTAAGGTTGTTTGACCACTCATTTTTATTCAGTGACCTTTTGGGTGGTTCCAGACCAAGAAATACAAGCCACTTGTGAGTTCAAATAATTTACAAATAAATCAGATTTCTGGTCTCTGGAAAAATTGGAAAACTACAGTTGCTTTTATAAATTAAAAAAACTTTTTATTTAGCTTTGTCATGATCTCTAAAGCCAAGGAAGGCCATTTCCCAAAAAAAATGCAAGACAAAGAAAGGGTCATCGTGGACTTTTTCCTCTTTTTTTTCGATTCCAAAGTGTACCACCATATAAATGTGTCTCTACAACCTACATCAAGTAAGTTTAGAAGCACATTTACATTTGAAAACACCCAAAGCCCAATGGCTGTCCCCTGAATGCTGACATTTGGAGCAAATCCCCTGCTGACTTAATCGTGGAAAATATTGCGTGTCATTTGTGCACAACACTCGGACCTTGCTGATGTTAGTAGTAGTAATTCACCACTGCTGTGAGGGAGAACTCCTGGGGTGACGTGACTTGTGCTCAAAATATCCCTTTCCCTTTATTCCTCTCTCCTATTTCTCTATGTCTCAAGCTTGTCTCTGTCTTTTCTGTCTAGCAGGAACCAGTGTTTTTGTATAACTATAATTTTCATTCAGTCATTTTTTATTATTTATTTTAAATTATCTTGCAATTTTTTTTATAGTTTTATTTTATTTAAACTAATCTGATAAGTTCCCTCTGAACATAAATACCATCCTCTGCCCTTCCTCTCCTTCTCCTCCCAAAAGGACCATCCCACTATGGTCGCTGTTTACCTTCCCATGTGCGATGAGTCCTCCATGACCCCGCCCCTCTTCATGCTTTGACCAATCACAAAGCTCGATCCCAGAGCCCTCAAGGGCTCTGCTCCATCCGAACGAGGCAAATATTTGTGCAGCCAATTGCTGCTTGCTCTGTTAACGCGTCACCGAAAGAAACATGGCGGCGCGCATTACCAGTGCTGTGAAACGACTTCTTCCAAAGTAAGTCAGCTATGTTCTTTAATATCTCTTTCTGCTAAATGTGCTACGTCTCTTGAGGTAAAACTCACACCGGAAATGTAACGCTGCTTATTTTGGTCGATGAAATGTCCTCGTTGTTACGGTAGAAGCTGTCGGTTAAATGCCACTTGTTTTGTTGGCTGTTAGCTAACTTATGTGTTTGCTAAGAGCTTAGAAAAGCTGGACATGTGCACACAGACTGTGTTTACAACCTTTGCTTACGAAGATAAAACTACTAGGATACATGTCTGTGTAATGTGATGAAATGGCGATGAATACATAGAAGCGTTAAGGTAATTGAAGCCAAAAACACACAGGGCTATACACAGTGCCAGTGTATGAGTTTGGCATTAAAACGGTTAAATGTAGCTTTTCATTCTTTGGATGTCAACTTGTAGTTTGCTGTTTTGCGTGTGGGAATGTCTCGCTGTTGCTCTGCTGTTGTGTACTTTGATGTTGAAGTAGGCGCTTTGTTTTGTGTTCTGTTGTGTCTCCATCTTGATTTAAGTGTAATTGTTTGATGGAAAAAGTTTGAGACTTTCTGTTGTCTCAATGTCATGTTCAAGTGTCAAACGTTTGTCTGCTAGTGCTACAGTAACACATCTGTGAGTGCTAATCAATAGGGTAGCCTGTACTAAACAGGCCTCTACACTGGTGGTTAAGAGAGGTCACCTCGGCACAATTTTAAAGGAATAGTTTTGAGAAATGTGCTTATTTGTTTACTCTTAATAATAAGGAAAGCACTGGCCTGTCTGTGCAAGGTGCTTAGCTTAGCTTTGTTTATTTAGAACAGGAAGCATGGGGGAACAGTCAGCCTGATTCTCTCCTAGGTTTATAAATAACCTTCCAGCAGCTCTTAAAGCTTATTCATTCACACATTGTATCTAGTGTGTTTATTACACACTGTCAGAAAATACAACTATTCGTAGTTTTAGTTGGACTTCTGTTCTGGAAATCTCTCTTTTCCACCCAGCCAGTACTTCTGTGCAGGGCATCTTCAGCTTTCCTCTGGTTGACTGCAACGGCAACCTTACTGCAATGACAAGGCAGTCCCTGCACCTAACTGCCCTTTTAATGTCTGACTGCATGATTATTAGGGCTGTGCATCTTCACTGGTCTCACGATTCGATTCGATTACGATTATCCTGTCAATGATTCGATTCAATTCGATATCACGATGCATCACGATTCATACCAATGCGTTGCATCCTCAATTTTCTATATTACTGCACATAATAATAATAATAATGCATTACATTTTTTTATTAGAGTGATCTTACAGGTGCTCAAAGCGCTTTACAAGTACACATTACACATATTAGACATGTAAGAGTCATTACTGCGGACATTACCCACAGGAGCAAATGCGGGTAAAGTGTCTTGCCCAAGGACACAACGGCCTGACGCAGTGGCGGCCGAGGCGGGATTCGAACTGGAGTTCACCAACGCCCCTTGATCTGATGACCAACCACTGCGCCAAAACCGCCCCAAACATGGCTTATTTTTCATCAATGCATACATGCAGTAAATACATATGAACTCTCTTTTTATTATTTAGAAAGTGCTTCAGAAATCAATAACATAAATGTCTTGACATTAATTTATAAACCAAAATAAATGAATTGTATAGGTCTAGCCTCCCTATATCTGTGTGTGAAGTTGTTCCATCCTCAAAAACAAAAAAAATAATGCTTCTGCAGTCTAGCTGCAGCTTCTAGCAATGGTCTTCTGTTAAAAAAAGGACACTGAATGTCCTGAATGTGGCATCACACACAGGACTTGAGTCTGAACCAAGCGGCAAACTCTGAGGAAGAGCCGGGACACCAATGCGGAAGTGCCACACACTGCAGTTCATATAGTGGCCAGTAGGAGCAGGCTGCAGAAGGGAGCAATTTCCATAGACCCCCATGTTAAAATGTCCAACTTTACAGCAGAAATAAACATGTTTACATCGTGGTTCAAAAAACCATATTCTCTGTATAGTTAGATTCCCCCTTCATGACTACTCTGTGGGGGGTGAATTTTTTCTCAACTCATCTGTTTAATTAATATTAAGCCTTAAAGTTCTGCATATATTAGAGCGTGGTCACATTGAGTGACAGCTCTGTCAAGTGACTGCTGTTGCTAGCTTCTTGTCTCTCTGCTACCTGCTCCGTGAAGCTAGCTACAGGGACTCTGCCTGCTCAGTTCATCCAGGAAACACAACTTGAAGCCGGCCGTGGTTGTTTGTTCTTCATGCTTATTATCGGACTATTGTGACTCGCTCTGCGTTTGAAACAGACGGTGCATGAATGCGGTTTTTGCGGTAAGTGATATTTGAGTACTTATTGATGTTTAGGATTTGAATCAGCTACGTAATGAATGTTAAGGCTTGGGTTAGCGTGTAAGTGAGTGGTAGCTACATCGGTGCTAACGATGCTAATCGTAGTCTCCAAGTTAAAACCACAGACTGTATATATAAAGGTTAAAACGAAATAGACAAGTGTTGAGCGTTAAGTGGGATAATACTGTAGAACAAACGGCTTCTGTTTGAGGTTATAAAATAAGGTCATTCTTGTAACTTGGAGAGATATTTTATTATACGTAGGAACTGTATGCATTGCTAAGGTTAATTTAAATTGGCTATGCTCAAGTATGTAGACAAGTTAATTTCAAAGTAGTGTATGTGAAATCCACCTCACAATAAGATGTGTGTATATTACAATTATTAATGTCATATTTCAAGATGATTACTTAGATATTACAATATGGTTGATTGAGCTGGAGTTCATTATTGAGCATACACGTTAAAGTCAGTCATCTGAAGAATGAACCCAAACCTTGTTGTTTTTATTAATTGCATTACCAAATTGGTATCAAATAAACAGTAAGCATTGGTAACACAACTTCCAAAGTTACAGTAAAATAAAAAGGACCCTGACTCGGACAATACACAATCCAACATGTTCAACAGAAGATAATCATTTATATTGTTTGTACACATGGTACTTTACATATATATCTGTTTGTTTAAGGTGTCCAGGTGATGCAGACAGGCTGGACCAGAGAGTGAGAGACAGAACTGGACTCCTCACAGCAGTGAACTTCAGCATAGGTACTAAGACTCTATTTTTCATACTGTACAAAGAATCAAGAAAGACATTTGTTTAAATAAATGAAGTATTGACTTGAATACACTGATATACATTCCATTAAACAATACTAAATACTAGATCACCTACACATCAGTTAAGTTGAGGGGTTTTTCCATGCAAAAGGTTACATTTAGCTGTTAACAAGCAATATGATTGTGTGAACATGAGACCTAGTGTCTCAATGAGATCTACACCTGTATAAATAAAGGCTAAAGAAATATGGTTTTGTCAGCTTTCTAATTTAATGTATTGAAGGCAAAGATATTTAACACATAGTGAGAACTGCTACTATTTATCTCTCAATATTGTCTGAAAAAAACGTGGTAAAAGTTCTTCTTTCAGTGAGACAACAGAGCAAGCTTCTACAGTTGCACTACGTTTTGATAACAGTTAAATATTATTTTGATAATAACATACATTTCAATGTTGATGAGCTTCATACTGTTCATTCATAATCTGATTGTCTTTGTAGCTCACTGTTGAAATAAAAAAAATCATTACAATTACAAAATAATTATATCTACAGCCCCTAAACACACAAACACACCGCTTTAATAAATAACACACTTGTTCTGCAATAATATGTTTTATGTTTCCTGTCATTTTTGTTAGGAAAGGACATGCCCGAAAGACACGACATGTTCTCCTTCTCTGAGGGTCAAGAAGAACATCCAAGAGGAACATTAAAAGCTGATGTTATGAGATTTTAAGACCAGTACAGGACATTCACTAAGAAACTACTTTTAGTGTGAAAACACAGTCAGCTGATCAAATGCACCTATTTCCACATCTACACTCCATCAGCTGATTATTTCTATGTGCCTCACTTTATGAGTTTCACATCACCTGTGCCTTGTACCTTTGCAAAGTCACAAATAAATGGGGCCAATCTTCAGTGAGATGTGAATGTGTAATCTAACATTTTCAGTAAGAATAATGGACAAAAGGAGTACAAATACAATTTATTGAAATGTGAACCAAAACTACATCAAACATGTTTTAAATAAAAAGCACATATGGACAGAAGGTGTAAACCTATTAAATGTATAAATAAACACATTTAGTCAAATAAACTGACAGACTAGGCCTGTGCAGTTGGTATCGGCTATGCCCAGCATGGGCTCCTCCATCAGGCCTGGTCCTCCTCGCTGAGGAAAGAACCTCAGTCCTCTCCAAACCAACAGACAGGACGTCCATCACACAGAGGTTTCTCCCTGAAGTCTCTGCAGCTCTCTGGACACCAGTCTGTCTCAATCCGTCCACACTGAATATGAGAGGGGAAAAATGAAAATAATAAATGCTTTGGACAATAAGAAATATAAAGTTGACTGTTGAGTTGCTCAGTTTTTTTTAGATTGTCAATACTATTACTGTATAACTAATATCTCAGTTTAAGAGGCACAATCTTTGAATTGTTTGTCTAAAGTCAAGGATCTAGAACTGGTACTTAGTTTTAATGATACAGTCTGGTTATTATGCTGTTTGGAGGAGGCATCACAGGTAAGAGCACTAACTAGCTACCATCACATGTACCTTAGCTTGAATGTATTAAACGTGTAATTAAGTGATATCAAAATATAAATAACTAATGTCATGCAAACATATTACTATTTGCTTGATTCCAGTGTTGAATTTAGCACAATTGTATACAAACGTTAAGGGGTTTTAAGATTCTGAAGTATTATGCTAAAAACTCAATAACTTAGATTATTATTTATAGTTTTGCTGAATAGTTTCATGTCCGCTTACCTTAGAAACGTAAAATGTCACGGCAGTGTGCAGATGGGGAGCATGTTAGCTTAGCTTGGTAGCTTCAGCTAGCTCTGGAACTTCCAGCTCGGTGGCAGCAGGTCCCGCCTCGGCTCCGCCTCTTTGCCCTTATTTGGAGCAGTCTCTGAGCCGCAGCGACACGGAGTGATTTCAGAGCGGGTCCTTCTGCTGTTGGTTCTGGACTGGTGTTCTTGTGTTGGTGGATAAAGCAGACTGCTCCGTGTTTGGTGTTGCTGTGCCGCTGTCACGTCTGTTTCCTGATATCTGCGTCACCGACCGATTTGATATTAAAGTGACAGAAAAAAAACGTTATAGTAAAGCCGCGGCCGGAAAATCAGGAAGCAACGTTACTACGCTATAATCAATTATCTTCCGTCACTGCATCGATACCGAATCGTCCACGTCCGCATCGCAATGCATCGTAGAAACGATTATTTTCAACACCCCTAATGATTATGATATCACTAAAGTCATTGGTTAAACCTTATCTTATAAAGCCTCTGAGGCAAACATTTCTGTACTTTCTTTTTAACTCCACATGCGTTTTCAACTTGCTGAAAAGGTATTTTGCCTGTGTTTTATATATATACACAGTTGACATGCATAGTTAAAACTAAGGCAGGTAATTGATTAGTCCAGCAATACATCCACTATTAATAATGCAATGAATCCATCATGCTGATCACAAGTGGACATAGTGTCAGTCTCTCATGGCAGTCACCCAGTTTGCTGGTTACTTCTAAACATCTTCACATCCCTCGTTGAAACTTAGTAAAGTGCTCAAGAGTTGGTCAAGCAATCGTTGTTGTTCCAATATAGAAAACCGTCTTATCTCTTGGCACACTCAGGCATTTCCAGCCATCTGAACTGGTAACATTAGCCGCGTTCACACTGCGGTACTTTTCCCACAAAGGTTCATGCGAACTAAGTACAGATCGCGTTCACACCAGAAAAAGTCCCTGGGGGTGGATTAGGCAAATGAAGCCGCTGACGTCACTTCTTCTTCTTCTGCTTTGGGTTTACTGGCAGGCCGCAAACCACTTCACGGCGTATACTGCCGCCCAAAGTCCCCGGCCGGAAGTCCCCGGAACTGGCTTCAGTAGAAGCTGCTGGGAGTCCCAGCAGCTTCTACTGAAGCCTTCCGAGTAAATCGCCAGAACGCCGACACCTCCTCATCTCCACCGCTCCCATGTTTTATTTTGTGTTGCCATAAGTTAGTCTCTCTGCGTTTCTGCGCTGGACTAATGCTAATGCTAATAATGCTAATGCGAGGATAATAAAATGGCGGCTTCACAAAACTTTTTGGGAGTTTTACGGGGCGTGGTTTGCAATTCGCCCAGCCAATCAGGAATATAGCTCTTTTCTCAAAAAAGAGCCGCTCGAAAGTCCCTGCTCTCTAGCAGGGACTTTCGAGGGGGTAAAAAGGTTCGCATGAACTACTTTTAGTACCGGCTCTTTTTGGTGTGAACGCGATCATGAACTAAGTTCGCATGAACCTTTTGTGGGAAAAGTACCGCAGTGTGAACGCGGCTAATGTTGACACAATCTTTCCTGTTGACAGTATCTATTTTTTGCTTTGCGTAATTTAATTTAGATAAATCCACGCAGCTGGATTGGCAAAACTAATCCAGTATGACATACACAATGGTCTAATACATCTCAGTTGTTGGGGAATAGTCAGTATAAACACTATTGCAAACTCAGAAAGGAAACAAAGGAATAGATGCTCACAGTCATAGCCAAATAATATTTTCAAAAGTAGAATCCAGGGTTTTGTTAATTAAACTTGTATTAAGGATTATAAATCAGGATGTAGCCTTTCAATGGTTCAAAGTTGGCCATATTTTTCTGTAAGGCCCACACTTTATTGAAGTGCAATATTAATGAACTGGTCTACTCCTTAAAGAATACAGTAATGACATAATAGTCTTACATAATGGAATTCAGTGACAGATGGTTAGCAGTCAAAGCTGCCCAATGCTCCTCTATTTTTTTTGGAAGTGTCACTGAAGTCCCATAGAAGCTATAATGGGAAACTTCTGACCGTTTGAATGTCAGTCACAAAAAACTTAATGTGAGTTTATCAGTCTAGTAATGTGTCTGTCTATACAGGTCAACTGTATTGTGACATGTGGCTCTAATTCAAGACACATGCATTTCCAGAGGCATAAACCTGATGATCCTGCTTAATCAGAGTGTGAAGTGACTGTCACGCCAGTCTGTATGTGTGTCTTTATCTATTAGTGCCTATGGTGATGGCCTTAATTAGAAATGAATACATCTTTGGTGTTTCCTTTTTACTTAACATCTGGCATTTTTCTTGTAGGGTTTTAAATCATTCTATTAAAGTGCACCTATCATGCTATTTTTAGGCAATAGCATAGGTCTCAGATATACAATTACAAATATAAAAAACATGTCTATGAAGTGTTTTGCTCAAAATACCAAACAGATCACCCATTCTTGCCATGCCTCATATCCCTCTATTTCACTTCCTGTTTCAAAAGTGCTGATTTGGGGTATTAAGAAAGAAATGTGATTATTTTTTTTAAAAGGAGGGGGCTGAGCTCATGCGGGAGATGCTACCGACAGATATTGCCGTGATGAAACGCCATATCAAGGATTATTTCTGAAACAGTATGGAGCTCAAAGGCTTTCTCTCTTGCCGGTTATACCACAAGGTGAGTTCCTTTTTATTTCCTGCTTCTTCACACACATGCTCTGTGCAGTACAGGTTAGCTCTGAGTGTTAGCGATGCTAATGTAAACATGCACCGACCACATTACGTCCAAAACAGTCGGGCATTGTTTCTGATAGCAACGTTTCTGATAGGGCCGTGGGTGTAAAGCCAGCCTACATTTCCGATATTACGTCATATCGGACGCAAATCTGGATCAGCTCCGTTGTAGCACCGTTTTTAGAGATTTGGGTACGGAGGAAAAGAGAGGGTTTTATTTTTTGACGCTGCGTGAGTTCCCTGACACACCGGGGACACATCTTTATGTATAAAAGACATCAAAAAAGTGCATTTTGCATGACAGCTCCCCTTAAAGTATCTTTCTGTTTTTTGAGAATGTGTTTATGATATGTCTAGACTTGCATAAGCATATAAAAAGTTGTAATCGTTTTATATGGTATTTATATTTAATTCTGGCTGGTGTTTCTGGGAGGCAGTCTCTATATGGTTAAAGGCTGGGAGTAGGAGAGGAATGTGTGCTTGTTTTATGGACAGCCTAGAGCCCTCACGCTGGCATTGGCGGCAGACTGCTCTTTGTCACAAACACCCTCGTGTCAAAGATGCAACAGCATCCTGGAGGAAGCATTGGCTGCCGCTATGAAGTCGACAAGTGATGAAAGTAGCCTAGAGGTTGTCAATTAAGAGAGCCAAGGCCTGGACCTTATAAGTTAATGGGCAGTTTCCCCTCCCAGGGCCTGCTAGGGCTTTATAGCACAGCTTATAAAAACCCCGAGTGTAATGCACCCCTATAACGTTTTCAATTAAGAGAAAGGGCATAAAGCAGTGCAGACACTTGGCAGGCATGCTAGAATGTTTATAAAGTGGCATTTGGCATAAATTGCGATGAGAATTTTCAATTGCCGTAGTTGTTTTAAAGCAGCAGCTACTGTGCATAATTTTATTTTGATGGCACTTCATGCTGACTGGAAGCATTACAGACTTCCTGGTGTCTTCCCATTACCAGCTCATTCAGCTCGGTCATATGGATGCACAGCCTGAAGTTGCAAAGCTATGTCTTCTCAGCTGTAAAAGAGATTGGAAGCAGGGCAAAATGTTGCTATATGTTACACACTTTTTATTTTATTGTCATTAAATATAATGTTATTTTAAACTCAATTTAAATTGCATGTAAAACTACATACAATGTGTCAGATTTATTATTTGTTAACATAATTGGCTCACCAAATCCCTTGTTTGTAATGTTAATAAAAAATAAGCAATCATTTGAAATCCCTTCACTCATCTGGTGTCTTCTGTGGTCGAGCTATAGCCTCGGCTTCCGGTAGATAAATAAATGAGTGTTGAATAAACACCAGTGTGTTGACACCTCATTTCCTCATTGATTGGTGGTGGAAGCCGAGCTCGAGGTGTGTGTGGCCATAATCCAATCAAGCAGGAAAACAACCATGGGGACTGTGTAACCAAATTCTTCAGCGAGGGAGGGCGAGCAGGTTGGCCAAGTAACCCCAAAGCCTATGCTCTTTGCCTTTCTTGAACTGTGTAATGGTTTACGTAATCGTTTTACAGACACATTCTTGGCCATTGCTTAATGGTACCGAAGTCTGAGATATCTTTAGAGAAATATGAGCTCCCTTTATTTTCCCCGTAGCCTTTTTATGTACACTATTCTTTACAAGCCAAATTAAACATTAGAATAATACATGATGGGGTTTAAGTAAACAAGATAGACAACCGGATATCACTGCCTGTGTATTCCTCATCGGTTTCCGCAGAGGTATTCTTTTTACTTTTTGGAGCCAATGAATTAATAAATCGCCCTATTACCTGTTGTTGACCCAGCTAGTCTTGCCTTTGAAATCTGTTACAGAGTATTAAGTTAGCACATGTTGCTGTGTGAAAACAAAGCTCTGGCGGCCAGCTGAGTAAACGTGTGTGAGGCAGAGAAGAGAGGCCTACACTTGTCCCAGCGCTCACCAAAGGTGGATCCATACGGCCAACAGATGGATATGTTACCCTCTATCCCCATAGTAAAAAAAAAAACAACCAAAACAAGTGTCTCCGCTCTGGCACTGAAGCCTTTGATCAGCAGCACATCTTTGGCTTCAGAGTAGGACTTCTTCTGGACCCCAAGACACACATGGAATCGCATCTGTATAAACACGGCCGGGGAGGAATGTGTGAACAATGCAACAAAATAATTTTGTTCTCGAAAACGTGGGGTGGACTTGGCTCACGAGTGGTTTATGTGGTTAAGCGTTTAAGCATGGTGGTAGTATTGAATTAGAATCTGGGGAAATGTTCTCTGTTTTTAGTGATAACATGAATGGGAAACTTGTGTTTTTAACAAATGTGAGCCAATACAGTGCTTTGATGAAACAATCCTATTTAAGACTATCGTGTGTTGTCGAAGATGTTCACGGCAATATAAGTATGTATAGAATAATATTTTATGCAGTTTAATCAAATGGACAATGTTTATTTTTTGTCCAAGCTTCTTTTTCTTCTTAATACATTTGGTCAACCACCAAATTATTTTAGATGTTACACATGGACGTCTTTATAAAGACCACCCAATTTCCTCCTGATTCCCATGACAAGCTGTAGCCGCCTGTGTTGATCCATTTATTGAACGGTATTAAATCATTTACTGTAGGCATGACTAACAATTTCTAATAAAGAGTGCGTTGGGCTGGTACAGTTTAGTCCATGTAGCATTAATGGGGTAGCCGTTAGAGTTGTGTGTGGGCAGGATATTGCTTCCAGATTTGGAGTCAGCATCACTGTCAAAAAGCCAAAGGGGTTCTTTTGGCTATTAAATAGACACAGATTCAGGTTCAGTTTACACCTCGGAAGCCCGTAGGAGTACATTTGCATCACTGACATTAGATCATTGTTATCTGGGTGAAACCATGTCTTCCCAGTCCTCGTCTGCCAGGAGGACGGTGTTTTGGTCTTCTCACGGCACTGAGGTTGGCTCATTGCCATGGTGATGGTCGGGTAGTTCCAGGGCGATGAGGTGTAATTTACCCAGCATTTCCTGTCTGATACACAGCACCCTAATGAGTAAGAGGCCTGCTTTTATAGCGAAGTGTTTGTTAACCATGCACAGCAGGAGGGTTGTGTGTGTGTTTTTGAGTTAGCGTGTGTGTGGTTTTCTATGGCATTCTGCCTTGTTTGTTTAAGCGTAGTACACCTATAGGTGGGTCTATCTGTTATAGTACAGGGGTTAATGCTGTGGCCTCATGACTGCAGTTCTTTGTCTAACCCCTCGGTGTCAGTATTGACAGTATGCTTGGTGATGAGGTCTTTGAGAGCAGCTTGTGATGTTCTGTTCTATTACCAAGTGAAGTTTTAGCTCGTGATTTTCCCTCATTAAATATATTCACAATACTACAACTGAGTGACTATCCAGGAAACTTCATTGGGAATATCAACTGTTCCAGTGTTATATTGTTTTTTTCTCTTGAAAGGTATCTTAACACCAGGAAAATAAGCACTGATAGTTAGGTGAAAATTAAGTATTGTTACAGTAACAAAAAGGAACTAAAGTGAAGTGGTTTGTACTAAATTACATGTAATGGATACAGATTAAGATCTAATTACATTTAATGGATAAAGATTAGCCAAATCATTGATGAGCTGTTTGACAGAAATGTAATGGGGTATACATTTGACCAAATCAGTTTGTCGGTACATTATTAAAACGTTCTCTTTTTCTTGACTGCTTAGGAACACATTGCATAGGCAGATGAGCAGCTGAGGACATTTCCCAGAGTTGAGAATCAATGGGTTAGTTGTTCATTAGCTGCAGCTCTTATTGTCTTGTTCTTAATTCAATAAATGATGCATAACAAAGTGTCTGTTGTAATTGTTCAATTACTTCTGTCACAACCGGGTTGAGATGATCATGTAACGCAAATAATAAGGCTAGATTGCCCATGGTGAGAGGCGAGCAGGCGGGTTGTTTGTACTACAAACAAACCCACATTTTGTGTTGTGTTTTTTGTCATTCGCCCAGCACTAAAGAGAACTCACTATAATATTCCTATCTTTTTGCAATTGTCCCATGACTGCCATGCCTCAGCAGTGTATCACAAATGCACCGTAAAAGTCAATTCATTGATTAATATGTATTGCTATATGATTACACACATGACACTTTCCACTGAGAACAGGACAACTGTGTCACTTTCTCTCTGAATTAATACAAAAACAATCAAGAAATCCTATCTCTTATTTATCTGGGCATGCAGAGAAGAGTTGGCTGGGTTCTTTTGGTATTTTGCCGTATTTGGAACTGGCTTCTAACTTCTCATCGCATCACTGGCACCATTTGCAGACAGGCAGCCTCCTGTTAGCGCTACACTTCATTAGAACCAGGTTTCAGTGGTACCACACACATTCAAACAGCAGGGCCATCTCCCTAGCATCAAAAGAGATTTGATACAAAGGGTTGTCTCTGTCTGTCTTCCCATCAGTGTCTGCTAATGATGCATGCTGCACACGTTTTTAACATTGACACCCTCCGCTCCCTATCACTCATTCACACACTCAATCTTTGCTTCAATTTTCCCTGGCTCTCTCTTTCCCTCTTCCATTCGTGGTGTTTGTTTGGCTGCTGGGTTTTGTTTGTTTATTGTTTCCAGATGGCAGACGCAGACTTCATTTGTGTGGCTTTCAAGTTTCCAGAGAGCTTTTTACTGCCTTGGCTCAAGCGCTTATCCTGTTTCCTCTAGCCGGGCCTTATGATGGGCCCTTTATACGTAGCAACTGGAAACAACTGTCACTACAAGTCTGCGTCGAGTAGAGCAGAAGAAAGCCCGAAAAGTGTCTCTTTTTCTATGCACTCACCATATGACCATCTTCATTAGTGACAGTGCAGTCGTTCCACAGATGAGGACGATGTTTCTCCTCCCACTGGGTGCATTTTACTGCCTTCATACAAAAGAGAGAATACCCTTGACTGTGTGCTCTACTCCAGACTTGGACTGCATCATCAGCAGTTCTCCAGAGTAATAGGATGTGCTATACTAATTCTTTGTCGACATGACGGTTAGGCAGCGTGCTCACAGTAGTGATGAAGCTGGGAGTGTGTTTCTTTAGGACTTTGCAGTCTGGGCATCATTAAGCGCTGTGACATCACTTATTTACAGGAACACAGGAGGTCGACTTGTCTAGTAAATGTGGGGGAGGACCAGTGCATGTCTTTACTCATCGGATGCGGTTTAAAGACGAAGCTGTAATCAAAGCTCTCAGCTATATAAAACCCACCCCTTCTCCTTAAGGAGGTCTTTCCCCCTGGCTGCTGCTGAATGAGTGATTACCCTAGCATTCCAACATGGCTAATCCCATTTTTAGTAGTGATTTAACACAGAGTAGTGGTCGCCAAGCCGCTGCGTTTAGTGACCTAGCCCAAACAAAATTAAGGAAATGTCAACCTGTGTGACTTCATATTTCTGTAACAAATGAGTTGGTGTAGCAGACGCATTGGGGAGGTCAAAGGCATCATGTGGGGGATTCCAAGAAGCTAGCTGTGTTTTTGTATGCGTTGAGTCATACAGTAGCACATGTCTCAAATGAAGTTAATTCTAATCACTATGTGCTCTCAGGGTCAACAGTGTATGCAAAGACAGACGGGCAGTATTGACATATTTGTTGTGAATGGCGGCACAGTCACCGTACTACTAACCTGCTGCTGACCCTGAACAAGGGATCCGATCTGAAGTGTGAGGGGATCGGACTTTAATGTTCACCTAATCACTGGTGTTTCTGTTTTACCACCACTGAGCGCCTGGCTGGCCGGCTAATCCCATCAGGGTTTGGGCTCTTGTGCTGGGGTGAGGGAGAGGACAGCCTAGCATGACCCATATCTCTGTGCCAGGACGGCTACAACACTGAACACTGCAGCTCCATCAGGGTTTACTATGAGGCTCTTTGCTAGGGTGTTTACTACACAACTGTCTGCCACAACAAGATAATGTCTGCACTAATGTCCTCTAAGGACACAGCCACTCTCACTAAGGAGGCCCTGCTCGTTTTCATCATGCCAGAAACTTTGCAACGATATAATTACACCGTGTTTACAGATTTACTAGCTAGTAATGTCTAATAGTGGACAAAAAGTGCTGATGGAAGAAAATAGACAAGAGTGAGATAGAAGCAGGGTTAGACTGATTAATTGAAGCTTGAGTATCTTGTGGTTTGTTTTAGAAAAACAGTGTCCTTAGTTACCTCATGAGGCAGGGGTGTCAAACTCAATTTCATCGCGGGCCACATTCGCATAAAGGTTGCACTCAAAGGGCCGGTTGTAACTATATAATATATATATAAAATAATGTATTACATTATTGCCTCTGAATTGGATTATTATCGGATAGGATAATAACTTATTAATTAACTACCTCTGAAAGCAGAAGTCCAGGGCAAATAATTGCAAGTCTCTTCAGTGGCATGTCACAAAACGAGATGCATTGTGGGACATGTAGTTTATGGGCAACTTGCTTCTGTAAAGTGGCATGTGACCGACCGTATAATAAACGTATTATATTCTCTTGCGGGCCACATAAAATGAAGTTGCGGGCCGGATTTGGTTGCGGGCCGTATTTGGCCCCCGGGCCTTGAGTTTGAGACCCCTGCTCTAAGGGAACCTTAGTTCATGCATCTCTTCTTTTTGGCCTTCAGCAGCATACAACAAATCAGCATGAGCTGTTTTTGTTCTGTCGGTTATACCACAGCTTTTTAACCTGACTCGTGACTCTAAAGAAAAAGGTATGACACATTTGCATACCCTTTTGTATCAATTCAGTCCAGTTCAATGTCAGCTTTTTGAATTCATAGTTTACATGTAAGGATGACAGTCAATACTTTTTTGAGGTCACTTCCCTCTCAAAGTAATGTTCTGATGTTGAATGGTGCAGGGACTGTGATTGAAGTAAATGCAGACCCCACTGTTCCGATTGAAATGAACACAACTTACTAAGATTGTATGCATTTGGGGGGGGGGGGTTAAAGCATAACAATTGTAATATATCACCTTGCTATTATTGAAATATATTGAATCCTAACCCTTTTTATCATGATGCATATTTTATCAGCAGATCCTCACACTATCAACATCAGGCGACATGACTTTAAGTGTAGTTCAGGCTGACTTGATATCGTTACAAACGGCTAAGTTCATTTATTGTTAGCAGGTGTTATTAAAGCACAAACTCTGTTACACACTTTGTTGTTTTAGTGAACTGACACCATTCTACTCACTCTGCTGCGCCCAAGGGAGGTCAGAAACCTGCTCAGTCCACTCCCTCAACTCACCATCTACACACACACACACACACACACACACACACACACACACACACACACACACACACACACACACACACACACACACACACACACACACACACACACACACACACACACACACACACACACACACACACACACACACACACACACACACACACACACACACACACACACACACACACACACACACACACACACACACACACACAGGAAACAAATCAGCAGCTGGCTGTTTGATGGTCTAATTTAAACCAGTGGATATTTTTGAGCCGTTTCAATCCCCTGACGTGTGTGTTGACACAGGGGCATAATAAAGGAAGTTCCTTTATGCGAGAAATGGATAGTTTTCCTATTTTACTGTGAAGATGTATTGCACATATTTATTTTTCCATTTTAAAACATCATGCAATGGATGCCAGGAACGACTGCACCACCCTTCTTGTCCTGGGTTAACATTTTCTGACGTTTCATCAGCCTCAGCTCCAAGTAAAGCACTAAGTCCATGTCTATTCACGTCAAAGCTCAGATACAGTCATGAAATCATTAAAGAAATTTGACCTCTATTATATAAATGATCACAAATCATATTTTGTTGTGAAACATGCAGTGCCATTTGTGTTCAGTTGTTGGTGAAGAGACTGCTCATTAAACCATCTGATCCAGTTTAGCACAGGCGTGATGGGCCTTTAATTTGCAATAATAATTAATACACGATTCTCCATCTGGGAACACGCGCATAGATCAAACAAACTATTAAAAGAGTTGAAATTCACGCCTAGTGCTAATTATCACCCAATAGTGGATGTGGCAACAAACAAGTAATTATGATCTGTTTTGCTTCTAATTGCCCAGCCAATACATGGAGACACCTCTAGGTATTATGAAAACTGGCCGAGGGACCTAAACACTTTTAGATTTAATTAGTTTTCTAAGTAAATTCTTAAACTTCAGAATTTTGGTCTAGTATTTACCAAATCTGCGTTTTCTCTCATATTTACTGCATGTCTGCTGTACGTGCTTTCATGATAGAACATATTAGAAATTATTATACCCATGTTTATTAAAAATCTTTATTTTAGTGCACTGATGAGTTGGATGTCCTCTACTGTAAATTCTTTTAACTATTCTTCAAACATGATGAATATCACACCAGGGTTTAAGACTGAAGATGTGGTTCATTAGTTTCGCCAACAGCCATCTCCCCAAGTTTATTAAATCAATAGATTAAAAACACGCCTTGCTGTGATGTTAAAGACTGAAATACAGACGTGCACACATAGACACACAAACACAAGCAGCATGGTGAGCTGGTGGATCTTTGATGTACGCCGATTGACAAAGAGACTCCCTCCTATCAAAGGATTACAAATAAACTCCAATGAAAAGACTGATGCACAAAAGGTGGCCTATGTTCTTTCTGTTTGTTTGAAACATAGTATGTTAGGAATTAGTAGTTTGTGTTTCAGCTTTTGATCTGAGAATACCACATGATGGCTAGTCCTTTTTTTTCTTAAATATATAATGGGATTTGTTTAAAGATGTCCCCCAAGCTTGCATTATAAGAGTAGTGTTTGCTAATGTGCCGTTTTCACCATGAAGACTGGACTATGCAGTGAATCAGACAGCAGTATAGGCCAGACCACAAGCAAATTGTCATGCCTTTTAGTCCCATCTTCGATGATGCGGTACTTCCTCAGGCTTTTGTCTCCGGTTTGGGGCGCAGCTGTCAGGCTAGGTGCTATCCACGCTCCCCTCCCAAAAACCTCAGGCCACGCGCCGCTGCACCCCAAACACTAAATAGGAGCATTAGACACACCATGTTAAGGGCTGCTGGTGTTTGAGCTGTGGCTGTGGGTGCGTGTCTTGTTTGGGCATTATCACAAACACACATTCGCAGCTGCACACCACACTGCAAAAGTACTACTCTTCTCCTTCTGACACAATTGACATATTCTTTTGTGTCAAATGTCCCATTGTCCTATCACTGACTTCTTTTTTTGTCTGTTGCCCGTTGACCCATCTTTCTGCCTTTAGTTCCCCCCGCCCAGCTACAGATCTGCACTGTGAAAATACCCACAATGCCTATCTACCCATATGTAGTGTTGCAGACTTTGATTTTGCGCCACCGGCATCACACCTCAGCAGGGTATATCCAAACATGAAAATTAATTCACAGCTAAATGCTGCTATATGCAGTCCGAAGGGTAGCGGAGAGAAGAAATCAAACACAAGTTTACACTGGTGAACAGCCCAAGCATGAGGAAAAGAGAGCCTAAAGGCAGGCAGAGGAGGCAGTGTTCATTAATGTGCAAATGGAACAGTTACATCCCCACGCACGCACGCACACACGCACACAATGGTCATTTCAATAGAGGGAAAAGACCTTTTGATTGCAGTGCATTTCAATGGGCATAACTAATTGACCTAAATAAAATAGATGGAAAATATTCCTGTAGCTGCTTAAAAATCAAGTTATTGAAAAACAGAGAATAAAATCAGCATAATGAGGTGTAATTGTAAACAGAGCTAGCACTCACAGGAGAGCTACATTGATTAGTCTGAAATGAGGAGAAAGTTTGGTTCAAGCTGCTCGCTGTGTTTACTAAGCACACTTGTTTACCTTAAAGCTTCGGCAGGTCCTCCAACTTACCTCAGCACTTTCAGATTTTCAAGTTCTCTCAAGTCTTCATTTCTGGCCTTTTAGAGAGTTTTGAGAATTGTAAAGAATAAGAAATGTTTGAGTATGATATGTTTTGACTCTGAAAGTGTTGAGGACTTTGTAGCTATAGCGTCTTTTTAGACTGCCTGTTATGAACTTTAGCTTGAAAGTACTTGGACATGACTTTGTCTCAGAGCAATGCAAATGGAATTGCCCCCTGATGGTTTGGAATGCACCCAGCTGGCCTTTAAAAGGTGATAATTGGAAAATACAGGATGAAGCCACAGTCAAGTGGGGACCTTGTGTTAGACGGAGTTAGCCATAGCAAGGATGGAGGACAGAAAACCGGAGAGATGTAGGAAGAAAAAGGAGAGGAAGAATGAAAGACATGCATTTTATTCTATGTTTCTCTTTGTATTTTGATTCTATTGTGAGATAAATACAAACATAATCCAGGCTATAAACCTTCATTTGGAGTTTTTTTGTCCAGTAGTAAAAGTATGAGCGTGTCACGTTTAGAATATAGATCATAAACATTTGTAGTACATCTATTTTACAGGTTTTAATTGGCTTACTTTGCATTATGTACATTCAATAAAATGTAAACGATTTAGTGTAAGCAGTTCTGCATGATGTACTGGTGCAGCCATAACACAATAGTTTTATTCTAAGTTTCATTTAAGTTTTGAAAGAATTTGGTGACACCTTTGATTAGTGGCCTTTGTGTGTTTTGTTTTTTTTAAATATCATTTTTCTAAACAAAACACTGCTCTTTAAAATACCCATGTATTGACCACTGGGGGCAGCAGAGGGGCAGTGACAGATCTTATATACATTGGATTTGCTTTAACATTGCCCAGGATACAAAGGCATTGAAGAAATGCTCTTTTGCATTCACTGCGGGAGCTATTGTGGGAATACTAAAATGCACGTCCCTACTAATTTCTAAAACCTGAAACAGCATTCCTTTTCTTCTCAGGGGAAGGAAGTGTAGTTATAGGTCAGGAAGCATATACAGGAGCTCTTCCCTTTTTTAAAAGGCAACATTCAAAGCATTTTTTCATTCCTCTCCTTATGTTAGCCTAACCTAGTTTAAGCTTGTGCATCCGGTCTCCATTACCGTGCTCTCTTGTGAGAGAATGAGGCTCTTTTGAAGTCCAGCTTTACTACAGGACCTCTCGAGAGCGACACATTCAGCTGCAAAACTGGAGAGAAACTCACTCCGTTATCTTCTCTTTTTAATCCTCCACATTGAGTTTTAGTCAACATTTCTAATTCGATATTTGTTTTACTTAAACATATGATTCAGACAATCAACTTTTATTTGGTTAAAAATCCAAAGTGTTAAGGAAAAATGTATGCCTTGATTGAAAAGTCTTCATTATGACAATTGATAACATTGATGGTCATTAGGCTGCATTCCAGTCCAAACAGTATGCAGCATGTCAACTGTCATGCCCCGTGTCAATCAGCAGACATTTCCAGCAACAATATGCCAACACCCATTCTGCACTCTGTTCAGGAAACCTTTTACCTACTCCAAATGGAATATTCTTAATGACTTCCTGTACCCGATGCCTATACTGTTGCTATCTGGACTCCAGCAATGGACCAGTTTGAGTGACCTTGACATTGCGTTTCTGTTGTGTTTCAGAATCCCCATTGGGAATAATGTTAGTGCCTACATTCTGGTCAGCCCAGTGCCTTTTTATAATATGGTATAGTGCACACACATAAACACTCCTTTAACACAAGCAATGATTTATGAAGTATTTAGCTTTATGTGGAAAGCTTGAGGAGGTTCGCCGAGCATTTGTTGATTTGCCAATTATTTGACGGACAATCAAAAACATACTTTAGCTAGAGATTTACAAGCAATGGGGGGAAAAGGGGTTTATCAGTTCCAGCATGAACATGATGATTGTTAGTAAATATGTGTTAATAGATGGAATTCCATTGTGGACCTAATCCCAATGAATTCCCATAGAAAGGTGTTATTGAAACAGTGTATTCAGGTTTATCGTCTTTTTTTTACTTTTATTGTCATTACATAGTACAGGTACTAATAACAAAACGGTTTCTCTGCATTTGACCCATCCTAGTGTTAGGAGCAGTGGGCTGCCATTATTATGTACATAATGGTGCCTTGCTCAGGGACACCTCGGTAGCACTCGGTCTTGCCGAGACTTGAACTGGTGACCTTCCAGTTGCCAAGCCAAGTCCCTATGGACTTCGCCACCACTGCCCTAATATATTATCTTTAAGTGTGGATAAAGTGTGGTGCCTTTTTAAATGTTATAGGCCTAGTGGGAACAAGATACACATGAAGCATGAATATACCTTCTTGAGAAACCTGTCTTTGACAAAGTGCAATGTTTTTGTGATAGCTTTACTTATGGAGCTTACAAAGGTAGGATTACTTGTGTAAATGAGACTGAACATGTATACATGCAACTGTTGTATAATCTGTAGTAACAAATCTTCTAAAAGCCACAACATATTGGAGGCTTAAATACAGTATGGTCCTGGATTTCGTAGGTGGCAAACAAGTTGACACGTATGACATTGAATTTCCATGGTCCTCCCAGTAGGGAAGGAAGGGGCACGGGTCAATGTCCAACACCACCCACACCACACCCTTAATGGAGAAATAGGGCTGAGTAGGGTCCTGCTCTTTCGTTGTCACTTTCCACATAGTGGTGCCGTCTGTGTTTATGTTTCGGAATGTTTCATCTACTAACACGTGATTTAGATTTGACGTCAGCTGTTACAGAAAGTACAACATTATCACACACTAGATTCATCATTACATCAACCATCTGTAAACCTTTGGCCCTTTTAAAACTAACACACTGTAACCCATGAAATGGACTCTTTGTTTGTAGTGTGGAAAACAAAAGTTTAGCTATCTCTTAAGAATATACACACAAAACCCAATACTGGATTAAATCAACATTTCTCTGCTGTTAACATACTGGTTAAGAGGCCCAGAGGACAGTGCACATACCTAGCCTAGTGTTATTCCAGTAATTATATGTTTGGTTTGGATCATGTATCCAGTGACATTGGCTGCAAAACGTTTTTGTTATTTTCCCAGAAAATAAATACATTTCTGTCGCTGTGAATAGTTTGGCACACCTTATCTGGCCCAGGTCTAAAGCCCAAGGCAGCATGGTTTGGTATATTTCAAATGCAGCATTAACTGAATGGCTTCTTGATTGCATTATATTGTGTCGGTGTTGTGTAGCTCTGTCTCAATGCGAAGACTCAGGTCAGTAGATATTACATTTGACTTGGGGTTTTGACAATTTCATAAAAATAATCTGACTCAAATATGCGGGTGCCTAAGAATCAGAAACAGGTTTATTACCAGGTGAGTTTACACATATGAAGAATTTGACTAGGTGTCGTGGTGCATACATAAAAGTAAAACAACAATTAAAACACAGATAGAGAACTAGAACATTGAAAAAATGTTTTTTATAAATATAACAGTATTTACATTGCAATGGAATACAATTTTTTTTTTTGTGGCAGGAATAAGAAAAGTAGACGGATATTGTTGTACATTGTGTGCATTTAATGTAATGCATAGTCTATGATGTGGCTGAGGTAAAGTGTCAGTGGGGGGGGGGGGGCGGGCCTTATTGATGAGGCCTGTAGCGGAGGGGAAGAAACTGTTCAGGTGACGAGGTTCCCTTATTCAAAGTTGTGTATGTCTTCGACTAAACCTTAAACTCACATATTGTCCGGCAATATTTTTGTCAGCTAAACTAAAAGGTCTTACATGTTGATATTTAGTTTACATATGCTTTACTATATTTGTAGCATTATCACAGGACTCAACCCTGTGGAGTACTGGAACACCATGAAATGAAGGCGGTGTTTGTGGAGCGCTTGCACTTTCATGGGGCTCTCTGACATCAGTGGCTGTGTTGCGGTTAAAGCCTGTACAAGAATTCTCTCCATGTGGTGCACAACACCCGCAGCACACTGAGCTCCGACGCTCTGACAATCCCAGTTTCCTATTTGCATCACAGCTTTAGCTACAGGAAATGTGTTGTTGATTTAATGATGTGGCTGTGTGTAGGCCTGTTGTGGAGATGTATTGCTGTACTTCTTTTTCTCTCGTATTTAATTAATAAAGCCATAACAAGTTAATAGTGAGGAACCAAGTTTACACGACTTAATAGTTAAATTACTGTTGTAAAGCAATTTCGTGGTTTAACATTTGATATGGGTGGGTGAAAGAAGGGGATAGGAAATAGGTGAGTAATCCCCTACCTGCTTATTCCTTATAATGTGCGTATAACTGCCAACTAAACCATGTTGATGCTGGTGTAGTTGAGAGTTAATTCATGTGTCGGCATACCTCATAATGTAAGATCTCTTGGACTGACTGGAAGGGCTTTCAGCTTACAATCTTGTTTTATGTGGGGTGTGGGGAGGGGCTGTGGGCTGCAATGGGGGGTTGTGGCCTATATAATACTTCCATGGTTTTGGCAGTCAGATTTTCAAGAAACTTCCTGGTGTGTCAGGATCAATCGGGCCTAAGCCAGTCTTAATTAAAAGCTTGGGGCTGGGCAGAAGTCGAGGGCAAAAGGCATCCCCGTTGGTTAAAAGAATGAAGCGTCTGTCATTACAACACTATAGGGAGCATCAGCTTTATTACTTAAAATCGCTCTTTAAAAAGTCTTACCGTTCAATAACGACTCATTCAAACATGGTTTCAATGAGTCTTTGTTTTCCCCCAATAGAAAATATTGGGAAAAAGCAGTGCTATGGTTGAAAGCCATTCTACTTTGATTGTTTTGGGGTTATTTTATTAACCTCAAGAACATGACAAAACTATGTGTTAAAGCCAAGTCATTCTTTGTTACTTTATTCGCCATCTTGGATATTACTCTGCCATCTTGATACTCACAAAATCAGCAGTTGTAACACATTTGTATGCATTCAGGAACACTTCTATTAACAAGTTGTGAAGAGGCAGAGTTGATCTCAACATTCAAACATGAAAGACGGCTAATGCTTATTCTTTTTGAGAAATATTCATCCAGCCAGAATTAAAATATTTGTTTTACTTGAGTTTTGTAAAAAAAACATGTTGCAGTACATCATCTTGCAGCCATTTGTAATGCATCTGGTCCCTTCCTTTCACTGCTTGTTGACTATTATATTGAAACAAGAGTTTTAGAAGTTTACTGAGCTATTTTGATGTTTGATTAAAGGAGTGTTATACTTGTCTTGGTTACTGAGGCAGCGCACAAGTTTAAAACGGATGCAGTTGCATTAAAAGAGAAGCAGTTATCATTTTCAACCACTTGGGGGCACAGGCAACTAACAGGGAAGAGTAGCTATGAGCTGGGGTGTGAATGTTGTGTTTGAGTTCATTAATTAAATGGAATATGATCCAAAGGACTGTACTCACTTTTGACACATCGTGTACCACAAGAGAGGAAATAAGACAAATATCACAGATGTCCCTTTTTTCTCTGTCCTGTTTTTCTCTGGTCGTTTCCCTCCAAATCCAAACGTCAGACAGACAGCGCCTTAGTATGTTTTGGTCTCCCGAGTGGATCTTTCCAGCACACCCATCTGTCAGTTTTTTTCTGGGGTCCGAGGAGGGGTACAGGGGCGTGTTTGTGTCTGGGCCCTGTTGGGTGGATAGGTGGGGGCAGGAGATCAGACGCAGCACATATCACATCACAGGCCAAATATCCTAATAGTCTGATGTACCATCTGATCTGGTCCCTGTCATATCCTTATCCAGGGCTCACACAGGCACTCCCCAGCCCAGATTCTCCCATAGTGCGATTTGAAAGACCATTTTTCAGCTTGCCCATGCAACCAAGCATGCCCATTTCTTGTTTTCTCTCCCTCTACTTCAGACTTAATCAATGCAATTGCTTTGACCTTTAGCAATCCCCCTTCACTGAATGCACCCACTCTTCCCAATTTTTTTCTTACCCCCCCCCCCCTACCCAGAGGACCCTTGGCACCTGTAGAGTAAACCAGGGCATGTTTAAAATCTAAAACATAGTTGAGTTGATTTACGCAAGGGAAGCATCCTCAAAATGGACTAATACTTTGTATTGCCTCCAGTTTAGTTGCTCTCCCATGAATGTAGTGTGTAACAGCAGTTGTTTTCTCTTGGATAATAAGCCTAATGGGAGTGGTTTTCCATCCAGAAGCAACATTAAACATTGTGTAAATGCGAGGTGGCACCATTTGTGAATACGCTTGTTCTCACCTGCAGTACTAATACTGTTAATGCATTCATATCATGGAGGGTTATGTAACCGTGCTAGCTGAGATGGAAAGCACAGCCACCTTGCCAGTCTCAATGCATTCAGGCTCTACAGTGTCAGATGGCCCCGGGGATCCAGGGGGCTCAAGATGGCAATGCTGTTTTACAGTCCGGATGTGTGTGTCTGTGTGCAGGCCAGAATATGTGTGTATGTGCTGCAGTGTTTGTGAGATTAGGCAGGGATGTGTGTATCCATATGGTTATGTGGCAACACATTAGAATTGTTCTGGCGGTGAGCCAATTGAATGTAATAGCCATGATTCTGTGTGTGTGTGTCTTTTTATATGAACCCTTTCTGACCTTGTGTGTGTTTTTTTGTATATGGAGTTCACAGGATGCCTATTTAGGTCATATAACCAGTGGTTGGTCTTGTGACAATGTGGTCAGTCTGTATCAAGCAGCCAAAGGTGTGTGTTGGAATATTTTGTGTCAGGAGTAGATGGGTCTAGTTTATGTGTTGCTCTTTGCTTTGCCATTGGTTGAGAGTCAGCTCAAAAGTAAACACAGATCAACCCTCCTGGCTCCCTGTCCCTCCTGCTCTCTTCCTCCCTCGGCTTCCACTTTAAACCAACTCGGTGACATGAGTTGTGGAGAAAGCTCCCCACCTCTCCTCCTCCTCTTTTCTTCCATGCACTGTAATCCTGACACCCAAAACCGCCCCTCAGAGAACAAGTGTCAGCATCAGAATAGAGCGTGTGTGAATAGTGCGTCAGCTGCCCTTTTTTTCCCCCTCTGGTTAGCATGTAAGAGAGTGCTAATGTTGATGGAGGTGACTATTAACTACACAATGATCACAGTGATGGTGTTTGTACCGCCGCCTTGCTAAAGAGATAAGTGACTGATCTCTACTCGACTGGGACTCTGCAGATGACAGATAAGCACATAAAGGGACAGATACTTTTGCTGAACACACTGTAAGCTTGCCTACCAGATGTTCTGCAAGCGTTATGCTTTGATTTGACTTGCTAATATCAGCAGCCTATTTATAGTTCTCTAATCCCTAATAGAGGCCACATCTTATAAATTCAAGGTGATGATGTGAACATAAGTTGATCTGTCAAATGTTGCTTTTTGAAATTAGATTACAACTGTTGTGCCACTGTAGGGCTGCATTTCCATTTGAAACAAGTCAAGTGATATGTGCCACGGTAAGCACTGAAGTGCACACATTCGCTGCCTCTGCTGCCGTCTTCTTTGCCAGGCACCCGTGGCTGACTGTCAAAAGAGAAAACAGGGGAACTGTTTTTGAGACTCAACCTGAGATATTGACCACCTCCCCCATTGTCAAGTTGTGAAACAGCCCAAAGATATTTGCATGAAATAAATGAGGATCTCTCTCACGTCCAGCCCTGCCACGGCCAAAGGTTTACTGTCGCAGATGCATGCTCCATCTGGCCCCTCATCTCTTCACACACACCATTCTTCCTGCTTGATTTACAGATGGTCTTGTTTCAGGTTCCAAATGATGATCTTGTGGTGTTAAACAAAGAACAAAAAACATTAAGATGAATTGTTTTTCATGATGCCAGATTTGAGCTGTCCTAGCATCAACAAAGTCATTCATACCTCTTTGTTTGTCCTGATTTGGATTTCAGGGAGCACAGGGTTGAAGGGGTCAAGTGGTCCTCTATCCTGAGCAAACATGGACATGGCGACAGCCATTGGGACAACAAACCTCCACGAGAACCAGGCTGTCCTGCCAACATTCTCCCCGCCTCCCCACTACCAGCACCACCCCCCTCAGCCCAGGACTGTGATCCTACATAGGCAGCATAATGAAGCCATATAAGCCTGTTATTTGATGCTTTACGGCTTGTTTTATGAAGGTGAGCTGACAAGCAGCTCCCAGAATGGTTCCTGTCACTTTAACAGACGGCATTACCAAGAGAAAAGGAGCGCTGGGGAGGGAGGGCAGGGCCAGCTTGAGAATGGGCCAGGGACTTTATGTTAGCCCTGCCAGGGCTTTGATGGGTAGAGGTCTGGCTGCAGGCTATCACTGTTACATTTTACGTCTTCCACCTTTTGTGAGGGGGACATTATTGACGTTTGACCTATGTTCTTATTCCCACCTCCTCTTCACTAATCAATTACCACATCGATCCATTAATCAGACAGGGTGATGGCCAGTGAAAGGCCCCTGGGTATGTGTGAAGAATTGTGGGATAGGCCTCAGGCTATCTTGGAGGAGGGCCTTCACCTGTGGAGCGCACTGTTCAGCATTTGGCTTACAACAAGTAGTCATGGTTGTTACTTTAGAAGCATCTAGGTTCTTTATTTAAGAGGAATATGTTCTTCTCTATATGCAATGAGTAAGATGTAATTGTGTGACCTATTATTTATCAATGTAAGGGAAATAAAGCTGACTATCTTCCATTCTTCTCCTTGGTGCAAACAACATGATGGATGGATTTTAATTAGTTGAGCCTTGCATCCAACAAACATTTAAAATATATATTTATTTCCTTTTAACACAAAATAGTAAAGTGTAAATCCGCAGGAAGTCATCTTATTAACGGAGCATTATTTAAAAACGTCTTGTGATTTATTGGCACAAATATCAGCGGCCATAGCACTGTCACAAAAAACAAGCTGTTTGAATGAGAGCAAACATGTTTTTGTCCGTCTGACTGTTTCCATGGAGGTTAGGCAGTGGCATAATTGTGTTTAGGGCAGAAAACAGAAACAGATCAGACACACAGACGGCCAACAAATCAAAACGGAAGCTGCGGGAGCGGAACCCACCATGCTTTGATTAGGTTTGGTTTGGGTTTGGTGTTTCAGACTAAAGCCATCACCCCAGTCTGTCTCTGCCCTTGCCAAGTTGCTTGCCAAAATGGTGAAAGATTTTGGAAAGAAAGTTTGAGAGAGAAAAGCTGTGGGCTGTTTTAGTCCACCCCCCATCAGACTGACCAGGGTCTAGCCGACAGTCACCCAGCCCTTGTGGGTTTAGTGAATTGAGAAGACACTTCTTGTGTGGATTTTTCAATTCTTCAACATGTCATTTGGCCGGGAGTGCTATTGTCCCCTGGCCCTTTTTCCCCTGCTCCTTCTGCCGAGACGAGTCGTGTCATCCCCTCGTGATCAGCACTTTTGTTGCCTTTGTTTTTGGCCCTACCTCAGAAGTCCATCTTGTCTTTTATGTCCCTGCCTTTCATGCATAAGGGAACAGTTGTGGCCTGTTGTGGGGCTGTTCCACTGCATTTCCACCAGTGGGGTTTCCTTTCATTCTCTTCAAAGTACTACAATGGGGCTCTGAAGGCCTGAATGGCCAATGCAGAGTGCACAATCCTACAGAGCCCGCTCATTTTGTTTTGCCAGAGTCAATAAAAATGCTAAGTTAAAAGCTAGCCCCCTTATGCCCTCCTCAAATGGAGCAACTTGTTTGACCTCCCCTCTCAATTAACTTTTAATGATAAATTCATTGATTTTCTTTTGTTTTTTTTGTTTTACGTTCAACTAAGGTGAATTGTTCTGCACACATTTAGTGTTATATTCTATTAATCATTAGTTTATTTCTGTATTACACTTTGTGTGTATATATGCAGCATGAACTACTTAATTATCAATGCTCACTTGAATTCATTTATCGATTGGTATATGACACACAGACAAGGAAATGGAGAGAGCTGGACAGATGGCTAACATACAAAATAGTACTATATATCTTTTACATTCGGACTTTTCCCTGTCCTGAGACCTAGATAAAGACATCTCAGTTCTTCTGTAAGAGTGGGATTTAACTAGTTCTATGTTGAGGGATGAGAAAAGAAAGTCTGCAGACGTCTCTTGGCATTACGGCAGAGGCCTTGCATAAAAGCATTGTGTGCCGATTTGTGAGCTTGGAGAAAGCCGGGGACTTTGAGAAGGATTACAGGTAGGCAGACATTGGCTGCTGAAGATAACCGCCATGACTTCATCCTCATTGTGTAGATTAAGGCATAAAACCCAAACTAATGAGACCGGAAAGGGGAAGAAGACATGGAAGGGAGGAGGAGTAAGGGCTATTGTCGAATGTCGATGCTAAGGGACATCCTTGTCACTTGAATTAAAGCGAGAAAAGGAAGATGTGGGTCCAAAGGTGATGGTATGTGAGGAAGTGACATTACAAGAAATGGATGCTCCAATCGCTGCCAAAATGAAATGCTTAATTTAATTAAATAGCATACAACTTTGGTAATTATCTCTCCCACTATGTAGGAGCATCGTATTTTGTATCATGTTGCTTTCATAACTGCTCAGGGCAAATTGAATATCTGGTGTTGTTTTTAAATCAGTAGTTTTATTGTTTGCACAATACATTATATTTAGAAATAAAGCAAGCAGGTCCAGTATACTTTTGTCTGAGATACCAGCCCCCCATCTGATCTGGAGGGGGACGGATTGCTCATCCCGCGCTCCAACTTGCTGCAGGGCAATCAAAGAAAGCAGGGGGCAGAGAAGAGAAAAAGTAGAACAAAAGACTTTCTTTCCTTCCCCTGTCTTGGGTGTCTCTGGTTAATTTTTCAGCATCTGTCTGCCTTCCAATTGTGTCCTCATACCTGAGGCAGTGTGGAGAAAAAGCCTCCACACATACAGCATCATGCTGAGAGCAGGGCCGTGCTCGGGGAGTGTTTCAGCTCTCTTTTTCATTCTAAAAAACACAAACATGTCAGACAGGCAGGTGGACATGAAGCTAGGTAAATATTGATGACTTTTTGACCATTTTATTTCCCACCTGTAGACAGCTTTCTGCAGAAGGACGGCTTGTTTATCCTTCAGGAACATCGATTTCCTCCCTACTCTTTATTCATCTTCATTTTCACCAAATTTAATCTGGAATCTTAATCACCACATACCACAGAATGTAGTATCCATATTAAGGAGTAGCTGATTATTGTGGGGTGGAAACAGAGTTTTGTATTTTGTGCATTTTAGACACAGCTTCTGCCCGCACCACCATGCTGGAGATAATTGTGGAAATCTACATATTGAGAGGGAGGCTGTCGTCGGGGTCTGTTTTGGAGTGGGGCTCTTGTTATCTTCTATAATTCATATGGTAAGATGAATATTACCACCTGAATTAGGCTATTATGCTGCCAGACGGCCAGTAGAGTTACAGGAAATAGTGATCATCATGTCATCAAAATGAAGCAATTACTACAGGCTATTCATAATACAATATTGAGAACCAGACTGCAATCAGCAGTGGCTAGATATTATGACATAGATCTTGTGTCGAGGTGAATATTTATTATCATCTAATATGCCCTAACCCTTCCTGTTACTTTCCATCAGAAATAATGCTGTACAATGCTGCCAAAGTGTGTAGTTTTTAGTACGTGATGTTTTTTTTTTTAATCATGCCCGTACAAGTGCCCTGCCTTGAACTTAAGAAACCAAAGCTATCTCTGCAATATTGATAAGATTTGTCAGGCAAGAATACAACATCTTGTATTTTACATTGCAAACTGCATCAAAATCCACCACAAAAAGGCTCCCATCCTAGAACTCCTTAGAAAACGACATTTTGTGAAATATTTTAGCCGCACATAGCATATAATGTGCAAGATGAAAATCTTCAATCCCACTGTAATCGAATAATAAACAATCTTTTTTCTTCTTCAGCGAAATCATTCAACTAAAAGCATTTTTTCCCCCCTAACTGATGATATGAAATTAAAGTGCACCTATCATGCTATTTTTAGGCAATAGCATAGGTCTCAGATATATACAAATATATAAAAAACATGTCTATGAAGTGTTTTGCTCAAAATATCAAACAGATCACCCATTCTAGCCATGCCTCATATCCCTCTATTTCACTTCCTGTTTCAAAAGTGCTGATTTGGGGTATAAAGCTTTAAAAAAAAAAGAGAAGAAAATAGATATTTTTTTAAAAGGAGGGGGCTGAGCTCATGCGGGAGATGCTCCCGGCAGAAACTGCCGTGATGAAACGCCATATCATGGATTATCAAGGATTATTTCTGAAACGGTATGGAGCTCAAAGGCTTTCTCTCTTGCCGGTTATACCATGGATGTATAATAAGAACTGGATACAGCGTGGGAGGCGGGGCCTCATTCATTCCTATGAGAGTTGCTCATTAGCGCATGATGATAAAATGGCCCAACTTTTGAGAGAGCGAAACGTCACAGATTACCCGGCATGCCTGAGAAGTACCCGTATGTGCGCTCATACCGCATGCGCAACTTTAACCAAAATGCTCGTTCACATCAAGCACGTCAATTTGCGTACACGTAACGGCACCGCACGTTCATGACAGCATGGTAATGATTTGTTATGATGGATTTGATATTAACGAGGCGGCAGTTAGCCGCTAGCGGCTAGCTAGTAATTATGCTAATGTACACATAAATCGTTATGTACTTATATTACGCTGTAACAGGATCTAGTGATATCCAAGCAACAGAGCTTCATTTAGAAAGAATGATTGCACTGTATATATATAATAATATATACTTATAATAATAAGCAATATTAACTTTATTTAAAACAACATTTACGGTACAAGATTTAATCATACAGCCCATGTAGTATGATAATGAATTACAGTATAGCAATATATCCATTATTACAGCTCCGTGGGATGGCAGTAAGACGATATGGGTCCGTTCTTATTGTGCACCCATGGGTAAAGATAAACGCAACTCACATTGGTTTCTCAAACAGCATCTCTGTAAACTACGTGTATTCACTGAATTTCACTCTCTGCCTTTAACGGCTCGTTGTAGCTCCAATAGCTCCAGCCCCCACCCTCCCTGTGAGCACAGTGTGCTCTGATTGGTCGGGACACGTAACATGAACGTGCCGGGCGGCGCGGTCCCGTGGGTTAGATGCGCGTTCATAATGCAGAGGGAAATAACTCTCAGAATAACGTTATTAGCACATTATTACAACTTGAGGAACGAATGTTTTTAATAAGGGCTATACAAGTGTTCATACTGGGTAGTTTATTTAGTTTAAAAATAATTATCCAACGATTTACAGACCACTCTTTCCCCATGTAAGTCAATGGGAAAAAGTGTTTCCGGACCTGGCAACCAAACGGAAGTGTAGTACCACCGTTTGGCCAGCACGAATATTTTCATCTGAGTCCGGCGCACTTCCTGGGGGCTTGGGTTATACCACAAGGTGAGTTCCTTTTTATTTGCTGCTTCTTCACACACATGCTCTGTGCAGTACAGGTTAGCTCTGAGTGTTAACGATGCTAATGTAAACATGCAACGACGACATTACCTCCAAAACAGTCGGGCATTGTTTCTGATAGCAACGTTTCTGATAGGGCCGTGGGTGTAAAGCCAGCCTACATTTCCGATATTACGTCAAAAATTACATAAAGTGCATTTTGCATGATAGGTCCCCTTTTAATGTAAGATCAATTTATTTTTGGTTACATTCTGATTCCCTTGAGGCTCTGTACTCTACTGTACAGGGTTTCATCACTACACCAATTTTGTGCTTATGTGTTTTCTAAAATGACTGATACTGAATTGCTGAAAATGTTCACAGACCCCCCACATGCCAGAAGCATGTGTAGACGTTAAAATGCCAGATACATACACAGTATGCCATTTCTTAGGACTAGGAAATAGCATAGTCACTGTTACCTTGAGGAATATTAGTGCACCTGTCTGGATTACATGCCAGGGGATTTCAGAGATAACAAGATGAAACTTGGAACCTGAATGTGGAAAACGTACAACAGTGACTGTGTGAGAGCGGTGAAGATAAGATATGTAGTTCGAGGATGTGTGGTTCAAGGTGGATTTGCTGTAGTTGGACACTACAGAGAATCGTACGGTGAGAGTCAGATCATCAGACGGTATTCTGTTGGATTGAAGATCAGTCGATTTTAAACCAGTTAACTTCTTTGTTAAGATACACTCAGATGTTGGAAGATGACGGTACATAAATCTGCTCGGCTAGATTGGAGAAGTTTGCTGTTTATGATAATAACTTGCTAATAAAGCAGCTTCAACACTGTACTGTTGGCTTTGCAATAATCATGACCCATGTTGAGGCTAACAAAATGCTTACTACACTCCACCTCCTGTCCTTAGCTTCCTCCTTCTAATGCCATTGGGCCTTGTCTACTGCAGCCTCTCTACTAATGAGAACCAGTCCTATCCAGCACCATATAAACCCACTAACACACACTTACCTCTGATCTCAGACCAGTAAACATAGCCGCTGTGGCCATGTCTCACCACTTTACAGCTGCTAATTTAACCACACAACCCTGTGTTATCATAACCTTTCATGTAAAAGAAGGAAGGTAGAGGGAACAACATGGGTGCATATGGTACTTTGGGGACTGTTAAATATATAGAACACAAGAATCTAGTGATCTAACAATGATGATATGTCAACCATATGTAGGATGGTGTGTGTGTGTGTGTGTGTGTGTGTGTGTGTGTGTGTGTGTGTGTGTGTGTGTGTGTGTGTGTGTGTGTGTGTGTGTGTGTGTGTGTGTGTGTGTGTGTGTGTGTGTGTGTGTGTGTGTGTGTGTGTGTGTGTGTGTGTGTGTGTGTGTGTGTGTGTGTGTGTGTGTGTGTGTGTGTGTGTGTGTGTGTGTGTGTGTGTGTGTGTGTGTGTGTGTGTGTGTGTGTGTGTGTGTGTGTGTGTGTGTGTGTGTGTGTGTGTGTGTGTGTGTGTGTGTGTGTGTGTGGTTTATTTATTTACAAGCAACTCCTTTTAGGGTCTAAGTGTGGACAAAGGAAATGTTTAATTTAGCCACCACTGCTGCCATTTAATTGTGAAACCCTAATGCTAAAATAACACAAGATTAAAGTAAATAAACTGATGTGGTTACATTTGGTTTGGAAAATGACAGTTGTTTTGAGTTATTATGGCTATGTTTCAGCATCTCACAATTGTGTCTCTAATGATGGTTAACTCGAAATTTGGATTTTATACTGTTTCTTGAAGGAGAATAAAGTGTTTTGTTATACCTTTGGCATTCATTTGAAAACTCAGAATGAGCTGAATTGTTAGATTTTACTGCCAGTTTATTTTAGGATGAGACCTCCTGTCTGCTACACAAGAAAAGTAGAAAGCACAGTCAAATTATGGGGAACATTTTTCATCCCTGTTATCAAGCTTTTGCTTTTGACTCCAGCCAACATCAAGGCACTTCCACTCGACTACTTAATTTCTCATATATTTGTCTCGAAGCTGGTCAGAATAGTTCTTTTTTAGAATTATTTTTTGAGTGATTTGCACAGAATAGACTAATATAATGTAAGTCTTAACACCCCCCTTGTCCCCTACCACTCAACCCTTCCATCTCCATCCTATTACCCTTTTTGTAATGGTTTACAATATGCCCTATAGTATTAGAGCCCAACCGTTGCAATATTTTCTCCCTAAAGCTTTTGTGAGTCTGTCTCCAGTCTCTGTAGGCTCTTTGTACCTGGAAGCACTAAAGTGCTGGAAGCAACCTGGATTGGTTTGAACTGCCTGCAACAACCGCTCCATCTCAGCACAGATTAGGCCTGATTGGGACTGGAGGGCATGTGGAAGCGGAGTTGACAGGATTAAGTGGTCATTGAAGTGACTTTTGCTCCTTTATCGAGTGCAGAAGAGAATAATTCAGCCCCCCTTTTCAGCAGAAAGAGTAGCCCCCTTCTTCCTTAGGCTAAGAAGGACACTAATTACAAATATGATCCCTCGAAGGGCTTCTGATACCCAGTGAGAGTTGGTGGTGGGAGAAGCTGATTCTCGCTGTAATTTGATAATTCTGATCCCAACATTTAGCCATTTATAAGGGCAAGTTGTTTCAGAAGCTTGATTAACGGAGCAAATAATTAAAACTGGTGTGCAGTAATTGTGATTATTATAGGTCGGCGATTTGATGATGAGCATGGCAACAACTTGTCAGCCTGGTATTTCACTGTGTGGCAATCCAAGTAAATATTGTTCATGCTGTTAAGCTGGAAAACATGAATTTAATTCACGTTTTGCTGCGGCACACAGTAGCTCAGTCAGTGCATCGAGACACTTTGTTGCCACATTTTTTAACTAATATTTCACAATCAAATAAAAAAACAAAAAACAATATATATAATTACCTTGGAAATGAGAATTATGTATATAAACGGTCTTTGATACTAATATATTTAGATTTTATTTTACGTGGCTAAGTTGTACATGGCTTATTTACCTCCTATTGCAAGATTTTTGTGAAGCATATTACACTTTTATTTTATTTTATTATTGAAATAGCCAACATGTTCCTTTTTAGCACAGTCTCTGTTTTCCCTAAACTTAAATGTTTCCATGACTCAGCTCCAACCACCCCTACTCTTTCACTTCCTGCCTGCCCAGATATTCAGCAGTCTGGCAACATTAGCATATGAGTGGCTCAGTGTTTGGGTGAGTTTGTTCTCAACAAAGGGAGCCAAAGCACAGGTCAACGTGTCTCATTCACTTCAATAGACAGCTGAAGGGCAAACAGAACTCCCAAAATGAAACGTTTCCAGACTTTCACTCCAGTGTTGAGGAAGAGACCTCCTTTTGCATCCTCGCGTATAATATAAACACTGTAGATATTATGAAGATGAATGTAGCAACAACCTTTAATTATTCATTGCCCTTAGCGCTGTATTGATACCCCAGGTTGTTATGAGTAATGTATGCACCAAAGACATGCATTTTTTGCGAGAACTAAAATGGAAGCACTCTGTTGTGTGGATGAGTGGTTCTGGAGAAAGTCAGTACTGAGGGCCAATAAATCAGCCTGTTCCGAACAGTCACAGTTTAAACAGACACTGCACTATAGTCTTTATGAAATTGACTCAAACTCATGTGTCCGCTCCATCCTGTGCCACTGTGCTTATGTATGTTTTATATTTGTGTTGACAGGGAGAGGGGTTGGCTCCTTCCCACAGCCTGGCAGAATACCGAGGCCGGGCGTTATCACCACCACTCGGCAGGCTCCTCACTGCGCTACATACCCCGCAGGGCGGTTCTCTACTGCCCCGGCAATGATGAGCGGAAATTGAGGAAACTAGCTTCGCTGGATGTCGACTGTGCCGTCTTGGACTGTGAGGATGGCGTAGCCCTCAGCAAAAAGGTACACAAATGCACAGGTGCACATGTATAAATGAAATGCGGCTTCATAAGAACAGGTCAGCAAGGAGCACAAAAACACACACACACACACACACACACTCACACACACAGCTGTGAGATCCGGAATTATTTTAATTACCTTTGCCTCCTTCAGACAGGTGCTTGGTCTTAATCACTGAAAGGAAAACTACCTAAGTGAGATGTTTAAAACAAGCACATTTCACCCTATTATGATAGTATAAAGGCAGTGGTGCCCCCCTATCAGGGTCCTTTAATACAAGGTGACCATGTCCCACTGGGTTAGCAGCGGGAAAGCACCAGATGCAGCAGGTTAAAAGCATTCTCCCCCCACCCACTCAGCCTCCCCATTGGCCCTGCTGAACTGCCCATGAAATTGTGATTGGAGAGTGGGATAAAGAAGGGGCCCGGGTAAAAAGTTAACAAACAAAGGTTTTTAAGTCATGATAATAAAGATGATTGATATAGCTGCAGGCTGTTCCTGTAGTAGACAATAAGATGATGGCCTGTGTGACTGACAGGCTAAACTGTGACCCTGCGATGGAGTTGGTGGATGTCAGAGCTTCTGTCTTTATTATGTGTTAGAGGGGGAGATGTAGAGAGGAATGCAGCCATTCAGGCTCGAGGAGAATTCAGACAGTGGATGTCAGCCTGTCAGCATGTGAGCAGCTTTATCTCTATTTTTATTTCCTTAAAAGTATCATGCTTTTACACACTCATTTCGTAAAGCAGTATTCACGCCTTAAGGTTACAAGTCTAAGTTTGATGGCAACAAATGGGAATCTTGAATTTGATCTGATTTACTTTTCTCATTTCTAGAAGACCTTTTGTGATCTGGTGTGATGTACCTTTTTTTAGGCCCTGGTAAAAGTTTATTTATATAGCACATTTCAACACAAGGCAAACAAAACACACATTAAAAGCATTCAGATAAAGTAAAGCGCAACAGAAACACATACATAGAATGGCTAAAATAGAATAAGAAAGGTATAAAATATAAGTTACAGTGCAATGTAAGACATGCATAGTAATTTGATGTAATGGAATAGGCTAACCTCTCTGTCTTCCACTAGTAGAACTCTAACAATACCAACAATACATTCTCTAACAATAGCATTTCACCGTAATGTTCCCTGCCCAACAATCCTATTACTTTTCCTTCCTCTGATCTGGCTGCATCAGAAATATAAATTACAAAGCATTGCATCACATTCTTTGACACCATAAATCCATATTACAGTCAGCCACAGTGGGCCAAAATCCAGTTACCCAATATGTATTTGCCAGGTCATACTGTGTGATATAAACATGTATTATTTACTCAATAACATAATGCACCTTTCCTACTGGCCTTTCTTCACTTCCCACACTCTCAGCTTCTTACTCCACTGTGGCGATTGAAAATCCATGGGGGTTGTTGTGTCGTTTTCCGTTCCCTTTACGCTGGTGTTTTTCTTGTTGGATGAACAAAGTCCTCTTGCGTGTTCCGGTCTGTGTCAACGACATTTGTTTTGGATATTAGTTTCTTTGTTTGGAATCACTTTTGCGAATTAGTTCTCGTACAAAAACTCAACAATATTTGATTGACACCATGAGTTACTAGCCCGAAGTATATTTTATTTGTTTGGAGTCATGCAAAAATATTTACATACATAGGATTTTTTCAATTAAGAGATGATAAATATATGCAGTGTTGGAATTACATTTGGTACAAATGGCAGCAGCACCCGATTGAATTATTGTCTGGTACATTCAGCATCAATTGGCGCATTCACACTGCGGTACTTTTCCCACAAAGGGTCATGCGAACTTAGTTCACGCGAACTCTTTAGTTCGCGTGAACTAAGTACAGATCGCGTTCACACCGGAAAAAGTCCCTGGGGGTGGATTAGGCAAATGAAGCCGCTGACGTCACTTCTTCTTCTACTGCTTTGGGTTTACTGGCAGGCCGCAAACCACTTCACGGCGTATACTGCCGCCCAAAGTCCCCGACCGGAAGTCCCCGGAGTTGGGGACTGGCTTCAGTAGAAAATCCGAGTAAAAATCTGAGTAAATCTCCAGAACGCCGACACCTCATCTCCACCGCTCCCATGTTTTATTTTGTGTTTCCATAAGTTAGTCTCTCTGCGTTTCTGCGCTGGGCTAATGCTAATGCGAGGATAATAAAATAGCGGCTTCACAAAACTTTTTGGGAGTTTTACGGGGCGTGGTTTGCAATCCGCCCAGCCAATCAGAGATATAGCTCTTTTCTCACAAAAGAGCCGCGATCAAAGAGTTCTCATGAACTAAGTTCGCATGAACCTTTGTGGGAAAAGTACCGCAGTGTGAATGCGCCTATAGTAATGACATGTGGTGTTTCTGCTATGTTGGGAAGTTGTCCTTCTAACGCAAATCCGATTGCGCTTCTCAAATGCTTAAAACATTTCAGGGAACACTAAATCATCACGGGTTAAATCTCAGTCCATTCAACTTCTGGGATGGAACCGGTCCAGTTTAGACGCATAAATGATCTGTGAATCAAATTCCCCTGTATTTGTGACAAATTAGGCAACAGCAAGACCAGCCCAAAAAGGGGAATGGTTCTGCTGCTGGTGGCCAAAGACCGGTTCTCTGCTCATCCTCATTCCTTTCTACTTTTGACTAGTGCTCTTGTCACTCCTGGAGCACGAGGACGTACCTGCAGCACATTCAGGTTGCACAACTGGCCACCTCGTTGCCGTCACAAGAATGTTTGCTGTATGCATGTATGCAGCACAGTCTCCAGAGTATGAAGTAGATGCCAGGAACTGGGCCATTACACACGGAGAGCTGGACAGCGCTGTAAAAGGGCAACAACCCAGCAGCAGGACTTGCTCCTATGCGCGAGGAGGAACAGGAAGAGCACACATTGCTACTCATGTTCATGTTTCTGAGCAAACTGTCAGAAAGGAGCCACCGCATTTCCGTTATAGGTCCTTGAGCTGAGAAAGCACTGCATGCTAGCTCTTCCAAGCCATATAATTATTTTTAAAAGCTCTGAACACTTACAACATATGGTAAATGGACTGTACTTATATAGCGCTTTATCCAGTCTTAACGACCCCTCAAAGTGCTTTACATACTACGTCATTCACACAGAGCAGTGTACCTAACTCTAGGAACTAACATTCATACACATTCACACACCGTTGGCCATGCCATCGGGAGCAACTCAGGGTTAAGTATCTTGCCCAAGGATACATGACATGTTGTCTGCCCATAGGTTTCTAAAAACCGAATGTTATTTTTTACTTTGTAATCCGACAGGGCTAAACGTTATGATCCACTCTGCTCTTAGACCAGTTGAATTGGAAATGAAAAATGTTTGACTGACAAATGCTATGGTGTATACTATAGCTGCGATTATATTCACCATGACAACCTCTCAGTTGGCACTGTGCATTTGCCAAGAGATCCCAGGCCTCAACAATGGTCTTAATGCATGACTGTTTTTTTTTTCTTCTGGAGAGAGATAATAGGAGCAAAGCAAGTCAAGGCCTTCTTAATGCCATCCGAACCTCTGTTTTAATAAAGCCAACACTGCGTTAGGTGAAGTGTGAGGTTAGTTACTGAGTATGCATGGATAGGCCTTAAATGGGGCTTCTGCCCAGAACCACCCTCCTATTATGTGTTCATTAATGTATTCTTTTCATTATCTGTCACCTTCACCTTAAAACAGAGAAGGATATTCATGACAAAAAGGTACGCCATTGAAGGTCAGTCCACCCCCTCCCTTTGGAAATTGAAATCCGGCAGTGCCCGCTTTAATTGCCTGCCGCTTTGACTCCAAAAATGTCTACGCTCCATCTTGGCAGTGATGCTAGCTGCTTACGAGGCAGGGAGATGAGAAGAGGAGTAAAGGGTAGGAGCCACCCAGAGCTTGCTAACTGTCACCACAGACCCAGAGGGGAGAAAAGGGGGGAGGAGAGAGGGGAGGGAAGACAAGGCTGACTGCTCTAACACTCTTACACATATCATCATATCTGTATGATCAGTGGGGTGGAGGAAGAGGGAGGGCAGGTTGAAGCCCCGGAGCGGAACTGACGGCTACACCTGTCCTCTCTCCTCCTCTCTCCCTCGCTGTCTTGTTCTTTCATTGTCCCTCCCTCTCACTCCTCTATCCCTCGCCAGGGTCCTAAGGGTTAAGATTGTTTATCTCTCGCTACCGTGTTCCCTCTCTGTCTCTTAGTGCCCTGTGGTCCAGTATTCCTCCTGGCCTTTCTCTCCCTCTCCCTCTCTTTTCCCCACATGGGTCCCTCCATCCTCCCTGACTCCCCCCTGCCTCCCTGCCGTAGAGATTCACTCCTAATCCCTGGAAGTTTGGAACTAATGAACTAACTGCTGAGCCGCTGCCACGGAGCTTGGTCCCAAACTATACTGTACTTCACACTCGATTTCCTCTCCAGATGGCATGGTGGCGCGGTCGACACAACGGGGAGCACCTCTCACACGCCAGCACGCGCCTGCGAATGCGCACGAGTACACACACGACATGCAGAACGCAAACATGCACACACAGGCACGCGTGCACACGTAGACACATACGAGCAACAATGCACATGCGCAGCGGCACATACACATATTGGTACAGCCTGCAGCTCACTGTTGAACGGTCCAGTATGACGCAGGACCAGTGTCTGCATTCACCCTCAGTACATTTAAGTATCAGCGTAACTTTCAGGCGTATAAAATCTAAAATAAACAATAATGATCAACACCCCCCCGTAGCTAGCTTTTATTGGGCCCATGTGGAAGCCAGACACCTGGGTCTCATGTTGAATTGTTTTAAATTGTTACTATTTTAATGGTTCTTGTTAGCAAATGTACAGAACTTAGATCTTCGAGGAGATATTAGAGTATGGTTGTACTGTATATTTTTAGTTTTTTTCATAACGCAAATATAAACTTGGCAATAAACGCATCACCATAGATGGCTATATTGTACTCTTGAGTCAGGACTCTTCCTTAAACCTGGGCGAAAGGGTGGAGCATGGGCCAATGAAAACATTTTGGACCACATACCGTTTGATGAGACGGATATACAAACTATTTTTTCACTTTCGTTAACATCGCAAGATAGGGATTTGACCTTGATGGGGGTTTGTGCCCTTCTAGCTTCCAACAATCGTCATGCATAATGTCAAAACCCTAACCCTAAGACACAGAATATGATAGAATATAATACAAACCTACTCGTCAAGACCAAATACAGCTTGAGCAGTTAGTTGGGAGTTAAATCAGCACCTTAGTGCATTTATTGTAGGCCTATTGTATAATAAGGTACAGTTAAACTACTAACAATAATATGTTATTACACTGTAAAGTGAGGTTTTGAACTTCAAGTTTGACCATGTTTCCTTCCGTTTAAGACACTTTCTTCTTCCCCTGTTAAAACTACTGGCCACGGGTCAATAGACTAAACCTCTGGTTGCAGTGAGAGCAGCTGAGGGAACACATTATTACAGTCAAACTTTCTTTTCAGTCAATAGATAGGTCTATGCATGAACTGTGTCTGACACCAGAGCTTTTAAACTTAACATAAATTATACAGCCAACTGTCAAGTGAAACATGACCTCAGTTCAATGCTCACTGTGTTATTCCAGAGGACACTGAAAGATCTGCTCTCCATTTAAGCGGATTCAAGTGACTAAACTCTTGACAGGAGCTCCTGGGAAATGATGTTAGCCAGTTGATTTATGAATACTGAGCATTTGTGTGTCAGTGTGTATTTACATCCGTGTATATGCATGTTCTTGTGTGTATGTGTTTGTATACTTGTGCGCTCAACACCTCTGAGGACCCAGGAGACTCGAGAAACTCCCAGTCAGGCTGCCAAGACTCTCAAACGGGATGCGAGTCGCTCAGCCAGAAAATAGACCCTGTCTCCCGCCGTATCAGAAAAACCTTCAAATCCAAACCTCACTGACTGTCGCTGCATTTGTGTGTCAGGCGCCATGTGTCAGGTATCGATTGGAGACCTCAGGGAGGGAATGATAGGCGAACGAGAGGTCAGGGTGCGTAGGAGAGTGATGACAGCGCTGTGATTAGCATTCGTTGCTCAGAAGTGGTGAGAGCTGGTACGGCGTCGGAGCAAATGGAAAGCGGAAGGATTTAAAGGAGTAAAACCACTTTCTCACGTGTATCTTTTTAGATGCCAACATAAGTCATGGATTACATTTGAGCTCTTCGTTTCTTTTGAGTATCTTTTTGAAACGCGCTCATGCTGCTGATCCAGGTACCGTGGGTTCAAGGCGAGGATTGAAGCCGAGTGAGGGATTGGAAAATTCTGAGACATGGAGAACAGAGAGGCCCTCTCTTATTATCCTGTTACACTCTCGTGTTTTCACTGGCAGAGGCGAAGCCCTCAACGCTCTGTGCTACGTGGGCTGCACAACGCAATACTTGAAGAGTAACCCCAGAAGGAGGAGTGATGATGGAGAAGGCGACAAGGAGACGAAAACATGAAAGAATGGGTGGTGGAGGGAAGGGATGGAGCAGATGTTTGCGCAGGGGAAGAAGAAAGCAAGGCTGTACCTCTTATTTTGCAAAAAATGGACAAGAGTTTAAGTTTTCTGAGTTAGTCAGGTTTTGTACTCGCATTCCCGCTAGCTACATTCTTATACTGCTAAAACAAATAAACACCAAATAGGTTTGAAAAAAAGGAACATGTCTTTGTTTATATTAAATCAATGATACACTCAACCTTTTTTTTTTTACCAAAAAGAAGCACGCCATGAAGGATTGCCTAGAAACGGTGTGTTGCAGGCCTCCGCACAAAGCTTGGCACAGTCTGTTTCTCTCTGTAGACTCAATACACTGCCATCGGCCATTTGTGGTCATCATTCAATTAGTTGCATTTTCTTTTCACATGTGCCCTCAAGACACACGTTTACTCGTTGTCTTTTCACACCTTCTTTTCCTTATTGGCACCTTGATCACATTAACTGATCATGACACCAAGTTGAGAAAAAATCCCTTCCTTTCAAGGACCCACATTTTAAAGATTCAGTTTGATTTGCAATCAAGACCACTATAGCAGATTCATTTAGTTACACTTTTTGTACACGTGTTAAGTTGTACAGACAAAAAGCATCGAGGTAAAACTTCACTCCTGCTAAAAAATGATGTTGCGTATTTCTTTCACAAACCGGCATTTACTGATGAAAGCTAATAGATATCACGTTACGCGTAGTTATTATGGGGTTATAAAGTGTTGTGAGGCAAATGGCAAATTGGACAGACTAGGTTGGAGACAGCTGTACTGGGAGTTGCAAATGAGACATAATTGCAAACTGATGCTTAATCACTTGTGAACAAAACTCCAAATAATTGTAATTATGCAGAGAGGAGATGTATGTAAAGATACTGAATGATGAGCCCTACCATCATTTTTTCCTACAAAATGGATACATAATTAATTTCCAGAATTAAATTCCAGAATAACATTGCAATGCAGCTTGTAATGAACTGTAACCAAAGAGCTATAATGAGATCCTTTCATGGCTAATTAAAGTGAATACATAGTTAGCTGTTCTTCCACCTCAGGCTGTCAGTTTTTACCAAAGAAGACGAGCAGGTTTCACGATGTACAAACCCCCCCTTCTCTTTCCTGCTCGTAATGTCTTGTTGTCTGCCCTGACAGGATAACTGATAACTCGGTGTGCCTCCAACTGACAGAGTGAAGGCCCGAGTCTCCTTTCGCTGCGTCTCAGTTATCAACGTAGCCTGAATTAGTCAGTCATCTCACTCCAGCTTTCCGGAGTGTCGCGTGCCACTTGTCAAAACCCATCCGCAATGACTTGAAGCCTGCGAACACGTACACACTCGCACGTCAGACAGGCAGCCTTCACCTGCGATATTCTGCAGCTCGTTTTAAATGGCATCGCAAGTAGCACAGCAGGACGCAAAACGCCAGCTCTCGCAAGGTAGAAAAAAAGCAAATGGAAAAACAAGTACACTCATTGTGACTCATGAATTCCCACTCTTTTCACACAAAATCAAATGTATACGCTTGGCGAATAAAAGACACAGCAGTCCACTGTTTTAAGGCATTTTGTCTGTGATAAATGGTGCGATCTGCATATTGATTTTGAAAATGAATATGTACAGCCTTTTTTACTCGCTTAATGCTGTTAATGATCATCATTTATATAGTAGTCTATTATGCTGTTTATCAGCCTAGTGATGACAAATCCCCGTAGTCATTTTTCAAATTGAATAAAGGGACAGGGAGTCTGTCCGGGGTTGATGTTTGACGTCGCATGGCGGCAGGGCTGGACATCCATGGTCTGATGCTGGAAAGGAAGTCCGTCCCGCTGTGGACTGTATACATGAGTTTAGACGCTCTGGTCTGATGTGTCTACAAGGCTGTAGCCATGCTGTGTCACGTATACACATCACTCTGTAGGATCCTGGGCGTCGAGGCTCAGGCTGTGTGTTAAGGAGCTGACCTCGCTCTTTGGAAGGTCAGCCTCTCTGCACTTGAAAAGCTTCTCGTGTGCATCTATGCATTCGACAACCCTGCCTGCCTGGCCAACTGCTCGCCCGCCCGCCTGCCTGTGTGTCAGCTTCTTCTAATGATGAGGATGATGGAGGGAATCAAAGAGGAGACGGAGCTGACGTTGGGGCGAGCGCTCCATGGGACACCAGGTGATTGGGGAGGGAGCTTTGAAGCAACTTGTTGGATGGCTGTCCATTAATGTAAAATATCTCCTTTTCAAAGGGCTTTATTCAAGCTCGGAGTAGCGGCGCCCATAGGGGTCAAGGTGTATGGCGGAATTATATCTCTTTCTTTACAGAGAAAGCAAGATAAAAGAAAGGATAGTGCGCAGTGACCTGGCCTTCTCCTGCCTTCCTGGCGACCTTCCCGGCGTCATGGTTTCAGAAATACCGTCGCAAAGGAAGAAAAGTGCAGGAGACAATCCTTGCAATGAGTGGTCTCTGGTTACATTAGGAGTTTCTTTACATGCAGGCTGCTTGTATCGGGCCGAGTTCAGAGCGGGAGGCTCCAGTCTATTTGATCTGTGAATGTTATGAACCCGGCTTTTTGATCCTTTCTGGATCTCTATTTATTTAGTTTGGTCAGGGATCAATGCGACTCCTGGCATTATGAGGCAGCCAGCGGTTCTCACAGATCAATTCTCTCCAGTCACCATGAACTAAGGAAGGACAGACAGAATTTAATCTACCAAGTAGCAGGTTTATGAACAGTGAATTATGGCTGCGTAAATCCCTCCATCCGTTTTAAGTTACCGCGGTACAGTTACAGGCCGATCCTGGCTCATGAGAGCGACAGTAGGGAAGAGTAACAGAGAGGTTACAGCAAAGATCACAGCCCTCTCATCGTATGCTGTGACAATCCCTCTCGTCTCATTCAATGAGGCTACAGGCAGACGTCGATGACACACGGCAGTCCATCCCGCTCATGACCCCTTTTAAATCCCAGCAAATCTTTGATATGTACTTTGATACTATATTTTATTGATACTGGAGGGGTGTTGGCAATATCAAGAACAGTTCTGCATTCCAGCAGATCAGAGCGAGGGCGGTTTCGTCTCTGAAGCAGTCTCGTGAACTTTGAGGGGTCCCCGTCATCTCGTACAACTGAACTGGCTGTAGTCCACTTTACTTTTTACAAGCGATTGTGATGTATGGGCTCTCCATGTTGTATTTGTCTACAGTTTCTCTTTCATGGACACACTTCATTTTATTACTTCGGTTATCTGTCCACTAATGATCACCCTGTGTTTATGTTCAACTCGGATCCGTTTGAAGTCATACGAAACATTTGCCTCACCTTTACCACCAACTTTCAGTGCCGTAATCAAATGACCTCCATTGTGTTTCGTGAATAAGCATCTCCAAAACGTGGTTTATTCAGTACTTCTGAGAGAATAATGTGGTGGTGTAAAGGGGAAAACCGGAAAGAAATCTCAATCTAAGCATCACCACTACATACACACAAGCACTCAAAGGCTGCTGCCTATGATCTGACCTGACAACTCCTAAGCTACCGTTTCCTCTTGCTGCTTAACTGGGACCACATTTCTCCCAGAGAGCCTCTCCCCTCTCACTGGCCGGACCTCTCTCCCCATTTCATCCCTCGCTCTCTCCATTCCTGTAGTCCAGCATCTGGTTTGAATATAGCGGTGTGTGCTGGTGTGTTACTGACAGAAGCTGGGACTGTAGGTTTCGCTTTGATTCTTTTTTTTTTCCCCATCCTCCGCATCTCTCTTCCTGCTCAGCTTATACAATGCTGGCATTGAGAGAGCAAAGTTGAGTGTGCAGCTTCTGTTTCGGTGATTTGAGGCTTACTGTGCGTATACATAGATGAATAGCAGCCCAGGGAGAGGGCAGGTGGTTATTTGGTGGTGTATTTTTTTTTATGTTAAATGTTCATCTTCATACTATTTATTCCAGATTGATGTATGCTTTGTCAATCACCCACGACAATGACACCTTATTTGTTTCGGCATTGTGTAGTTTATTTTTATGATTAGGCTTAATGTCCATTATAATCTATGTAGAAGCATTTTCTTGGCAGAAATGTGACTTTAATTTCATTCTTCAACCATGTATCCAGTAAATGCATCCATGCATTGTTTTTGAATGCTGATAGGAGCTTGGAACAAATGTTTTAAACCTTTTCTGCTCTGGTTGGTCTGTTTTTCATATATACACTGTGGTAGTCATAAGCGTCGTATCTTAAAACATTTCACATTAGTGACTCAATAGTGCATTCCAGACCAAATGCATGACGTGAAATAATGAGGCTCTCTGTGTGTGTGTTGTGTTCCTTTGCTGCAGACAGAGGCCAGGGAGACCATCCCCAGGATGTTGGCTGAACTGGACCTGGGCCGGACGGAGAAGTGTGTGAGGGTGAACTCTGTGTCCAGTGGCTTTGCTGAGGCTGACCTGCAGGTCATCCTGCAGGCTGAGGTTCTCCCTCCTGCCATCATGTTGCCTAAAGTGGAAGACACACAGGAAGTGCAGTGGGTAAGTTGGAAGTATTGGCCTGCCTTTTGAAGTGCTTCTGTCGTTTTCTAAAGTCAAAGAAGACTTACTGAAGTAACCGGAAAAATATTTATTTCAAAACCATGTGCAATGGATTCCTAAAGAAAAGAAAAAAGACACCCAAAGTTGCAATACATGCAAAAACTAAACAGGACTAGAACAAACATGATTTGTCTCTCTTTCTCCTCTGGGTGTCTCTTTAAGAAAACACAGCGGTGCTCTTACACAAACTCATGGAGTAAGAGGAAACCACGGGAATCTTGAAAGCAATCATAACAAACTTGTCTATTTCCCAGTAAAACTGGGAATCGATCCCTGTGGCAGAACTCGGGGACAGAGAGTGTTTTTCTTGGCCGCTGCTCAAGTGAAAGATGACATTTCTTCGGATTAGCTTCAAAAGCCTGATAGCTCTCTGAAACATCACAACGGGACCTTCTGCTACTGCTGAACCTTTCAAGGAAACATTTTAAGATAAGATAAGAAGTACTTTGTTGATTCCAATTTGGCAAAATGTTTGATTAATATTGTTGTTAAGGGTTTATCCAATCAAACTTAAGGCTCCAAACGGGTGCCGATAAATTCCATGCTGAAACATGCATTACATTCAGTTATTTATGGACACCTTTGAATATGTTTTGATATTAACTTGAAAGGCTATCTTGCCAGTTGTGCATGAGCAAGAAAACAAACTGATATCTTAAATTACAAAGTGAGAATGTAAATGGAGTTGCCTTTTGACTTGGTACTTGAAGGTCTCCCGTCACCTCTCTGATCAAAACTCTTCGAGATGTGCAACCACGAAATGATTGCCCACTGATATTATTCCCAATGTTCAGTATTATAAAATGTGTCCATACCAACTGCGTCCTAGTTAAGAGGTGCTCGTCTGGGCTTGGCCATCCCTCTGGCTTTCTATAAAGGGGCGCTGTACGGATGTCAGGTCCCCAAAGGTCAGGAGACAGTGACATCATTAATGCAGGCTTTTCTGATCAGCTCCATATGGTTCACTTCCCACAAGGAACCAGGTTACGGTCAGCCTCCTTCCCTGCGTGTGTGAATACAGTTCACAGGTTCAAGAACTTCTTGCTGAATACGGTTGACATTCTTTTCCTCTCTTTTCACACATTTTAATATGGACATGCTGTTTACCTAAGCATTTTTTAAGTGGCTGTTTTCCTCTTTAAATCTTTTATTATGTCAAGCTATATAACTGTTTGGTGATTACACAAGAAGAGACATTAAGAATTGTTTAGAAGTGAGGTCAAAGGAGGGTGTTTTGTTTGGCTTTCTCCCCATCTTTACGCCCACACACACACACACACACACACACACACACACACACACGTTTATGTACACTCATACAAGGTCTGGGGCAGGAAGTTTTTAACTAGTGCTTTTAATTAGAACACATCTATTTCCTGCTGGCCTTTTCTTTCTTCCAAGTATAATTGCTGACAGGTGTTCACTAATTCTCTCCCGAAGCTCAGCCGTTCCTCCCTTCGCTACTTTTCTTTCTCTTAAGTCAATTGTATTCTGCATTAATTTCCTTTTGTAAAGAAACAACAACAAAAATACATCCACTGTTGGGTATTATTACGCTGGAACGTCGGCCCATTGAGAGCTATAAAGTGATAGAATAATTGCCTGCTTATGTCCTTTTTTTTTCTAAAGCTTTGTTGCAGGAACACTGAGTGTACTGTAAATCTGTTTGCACGCTGGATTTACAGTGTGCTTGTCGGGGTGTTTCTGCATGAGCAGGTGCATGTGTGCTTCTGAAAAAGTCTGTTGCTTTGAATAGGTCCTTGATTTACTCATGTATGCTCATCTAATCTCTTCTATGTCCCTCAAACTTTCCCTGTGTCTTCTTTACTCAAGCTTCTCTGTGTGTGCATGTCTGATTCTCTCCACTCTTGTAAGGCTGCACAGTAAATCCCTTACTTGTTTATTTTTCTCTCTATTGGTATTAGCACAAGAACCTCCAGACTGATTTGTCGCTAAAAGATGGACTTGCTTGTTTCCCTTTGTGTGGAAACCTTTAGCTCTGCCTTCCTCCTCTCCCCCAGCCCTTGTGTGACTGACAGGCCTTATTGGGGTATAACAGGCGTAACTCCCTCCTTTGTCCGAGGACAATTCTCACACAGATTCGGAGCCATGTGCATTCTTTACCCACCACACTATTTGGTGTGCACTGAGACCGAAAGAATCGCACCCTGTCCCGCTCCTCCTCCTCTACTCCTCCTCCCGTCCCCTCCCCTCATCCCTTTCTCCGCTTCCCCTCTGTGAAATGAACACTTCAGCAGGCCGGAAACATTTAATCTGGCCCCCTTTTGAAGAAAATTAATTGAAACTTGTCCCACTATAGCCTCCTTTCTCTGGCTCCATCTCTCCCTCCTTCTCTTTTCATGATTGGGTGGTGAAATTGTCAGAGGGCTTGTTTGTAGCGTGGCTTTGAATGGTGATAAGAGGTGTTGTTTCTCCTTTTCTCTTTCCCTTACTTTTGCAATTCAGCATCTTAAAGGGTCCTAGTTTTGAGAGCCATTGACAGCTAATGGTTTCTGTATGCAACAGAGGAACAATGAACCGGCGCTATAGCACCTCTTACGCAGTGTAAATCAGGCCCTCAGAGTGTATAGTAGCTGAAGAGGAGAATACAGAAGGACAGAAACATGTAATCAGAGAGGCAAGGAGGCTCTTTAGCCAGCGCTGCCGCCGCATTGAGCTGTCATTTGTTTTCCTTCGGCAGAATCCAAACACACGGCTCGGCTCGTCGCGGCCTTGTTGGGGTGTGCGTGGCAGTGTCGCCGTGGTAATCTCTGTGTGTAACATCAGCCCACAACGGGCCGTATCTATCTAGTTTCCTCTGTCACAGAAATAGGTTTATCTACACCCTCTTTTCACACTCCCTCTCTGACCCCCCCACCCCTTCCTGTGTTTGCGAAGGTGGGGGGATATTATGCTAAGCCCCCAGCGTTAGTTTTTATGTTACCATAGCAGCCTTGCTCCCACAGGGTTGTGACCTCAGATGATTACAGTACAAAGCCTATTGGGTCTTGAAAACCTCTTTGAAGATGAAAAGTCTTTGATGGTTTGTATTTATGCAAATCTCTCAGATATGATTTATCCAACAGAGATTGAATAGAGAGATGATTAAAATTGCCCCTATTTTTTGAAATCCTTCAATGGAGGTCCTCTCTTTCAGTTTTCCTGGACAGGAGTGGTGAGTGCGAGCACAGGGTTGTTTTGCTCCTCATTTAGAAAAATAGCCGTGCTCTACCTGAGGTTATTTATATCTGTCTTTTTTCCTGGTGTGTCAAAGAGGGAGCGAGAGAAAGGAGAGGAAGGGGGGACATGGAGTTAGACATTTCTACTCTGAGCTTTTGCGCCCTCTCCTTTTCTCTTTTTTTTTTTTGACTGGCATTGAAAGGAAATATCTGACGGAGGGGGCTTTTGTGTGTTTCCAGATGATAGATTTTGGAATTTGGGCTACCCCACTGGCAGTCCAGGGCTAGCTGTGAACTGGTCTGTTGGAAAAAATTGAAATGCTTTGGTCTTCAAAGAATTAAACTTGGTTTTAAAGCCCTACTTAGGTGAGCTCGCATATTAGCAGGAGTTGTGCAGAATAAAGGCCTCGGCAAAGTGTCACATCACACTCTGATTGTTGCTCCAGTCTCCCTGTTCCCTGCCATGGAGGGGGGACGCAAAACAGAATAATGTAGGAGTGACACTCTCAAAGACATCCCAAATCTTGTTTCTTCTCCCCTTTTCGGTATTCATTTCTTCGTGTGTACGCATGTGCTCGTGCGTGCATGTGTGCATTGACATATGGGCACACTCTCTCAGGGGAACACATGCTGTAGTTCTGCAGAACCTGCGAAAGAAGCTGGAGCAGAAGACTTCAGACGAGGGGGGGAACCCTGGTGATAATGTAAAATATTTCATTTCCCCGCTTTTGTTGTTGCCCTCCTGTGCTCGCTCTCTTCGCTATTTGAACTCTCATAGATGTGTTTCTGCGTAAGGACTGAAATGGAAACAGTGCAGGTAATAAAGGTGTCGAGATTCATATCAGAAGTGAGTTTTTGCATGTTAAGAGTTCTCTTCCCCCCCCCCCCCCCCCCCCCCTCCGTCTGTCTCTTACCCCACAGTGGATTGTGAAAGATGTGTCAAATCATTTATGTATTTTTACTCCTGAGGTTTCTTTTACTACCGGTTTTAAATTCACTCGATAGCTCAATATGTAAGCGTTGGTTTCCTGTTTTTCTCATTTATATAACTAATAATGCATCATTAGTCCTACGAGGACTTCAGCTGCACTTAACACACATTCTACAGAGGAGCGCAACAATAGAGACCAGCCGAACATATCACTTCCTTGTAGATCTGTGCATATTAAATACAATATCACAAATCGAATCAGGCTTATCATGAAGTGTTTCCATAACAAAGGATATAGTGAATAGTCAGTGTGTGCTCCAGCAAAGCAACCAATAAAAGTGACGACTGTACAAAGTAGTGAGAACAAATTAATTCATTTTGATTGTTCGGTTTATTGTTTTCTATTTACAGAAACCCTGGGTGTTGTTAATGAGTCGTGCATGCGATTGCCCCGTGTGCTTAGTTTGTTGACAGGTTTCAGCACTACTTGAAAGGACGGGCACTGACAGAACCCGTCCGCCTGGTGACCTTTGTGGAAACAGCTGTGGGCCTGCTCAATTTTAAGGTAAATTACAAACAAACCCCCAAAACTGCCTGCGTAAGGCATTTTTCCGTTTGTCCATTGTTCACTTTAGATTAAAGACGGCGTCAGCGAGCACACTCCACATGTCCTAAATGAAAGGGTTTCAAAGCTTTCGGACAGTCTCTCAAAATGAGGCTTTTTTCTGTTTCCCTATTCTCTGTCTGTATGCCTGCGTCTCTCTCTACCCCTCTCCAGACACACTGAGTATTAATTAGAGCTGTTTGAATATCATCATAGTGGAAAAGTTCTTAATGATTTAGGCAGGCATCAAAGCGCTGTTATAGTACGACACGACCTTCAGCAACATGGGGAAAAGGGCATGGGTTTGAGCCTTTGGGGTTTGGTTTATTTGTCTTTTAGTTATCTACTCTGTGTGTGTGTGTGTGTGTGTGTGTGTGTGTGTGTGTGTGTGTGTGTGTGTGTGTGTGTGTGTGTGTGTGTGTGTGTGTGTGTGTGTGTGTGTGTGTGTGTGTGTGTGTGTGTGTGTGTGTGTGTGTGTGTGTGTGTGTGTGTGTGTGTGTGTGTGTGTGTGTGTGTGTGTGTGTGTGTGTGTGTGTGTGTGTGTGTGTGTGTGGGGAGACACACACACCCTGTATATTTGCAGACTGAACCCCAGGTTGCAGACATGAAAAACAGAAATCACTGTGGCACAGCTAGTGGTGAAATTAATTTGGGGGCTAACAAAGGCCAGGAGACGCATTCTTATTGTTTCACGCTCCTCACCACAGACAATCACATTCTTCCCCCTTATTCGGTAATAACTGTTGCCTGAAGTCGTGCCTTAGAAATGGGGCTTATAATTGTTGGACATGTTCAGTAGTCTTAGGTCTTAATACAAATAGCCATACAAAACGTTGCCTTACTATCATCCTGTAATTAAACATTTCTCAAAGAGAATTAAGTGTGATGACTTTTTCTGCCTGAAAAGGAAATTCCGAAATCCAGATTATCTAAACTTTTACATTATCAATAGGTCCAACTTTTTAATTCCTCTATCAATCTGTGACACTTGAGCGAGCCGGTTATAAATTAATACATTCATGCATTCTTTCCAGGCGGTTTGTGAGGAAGTCCGTCGACTTGCTTCGAAGGCCGGCCTCCACCATGACGGTGTGGTGTTTGGCTCTGATGACTTCTGTGCCAGCATAGGTAGTCATTACACCTCCTGCTTAACTTTCTGCTTGCTGTCTTGTACTTGTCTCCGTTACTTTTTCAATTACCCTTTCAACCACCCTGCAGGTGCCACACGGACCAAAGATGCCAGGGAGCTCCTTTACGCCAGGCAGAAGGTGGTCGTGACCAGCAAAGCGTTTGGGCTGCAGGCTATCGACCTGGTCTACATCGACTACAAAGATGTGGAGGGGCTGAGGCGACAGGCCAGGGAGGGCTCTCTCATGGGCTTTACAGGTAAAGCTCCTGCTAAATGGGTCTCTAATCTGCCCATGTCCCATTAAATAAGGTCACCTCAAGTCATGATCACAACATCTTGGGCCATCCCAGAAATTGCTGTTTTCTGCACATCATTCAGCAGTTGCCCTTTATTTTTATTCTTCACTTCTCCCTGTGGCTGCAAGCCCCCAGGAAGTGCGCCAGACTCTGAGGAAAATATTTGTTGTGGCCAAACGGTAGTACTACACTTCCGTATCAGTCGCTGGGCCCGGAAACACTTTTTCCCATTGACTAACATTGGGAAAGAGACGTCTGTAAATCGTTGGATAATTTTTTTTAAACTAAATAAACTACCCAGTATGAACATTTGTATATTATTAAAAACATTCGGTCCTCAAGTTGTAAAATGTGCTAATAACATTATTCTAAGAGTTATTTTCGTGTTCAGTACTACATGAGTTTTACCTTTACCCATGGATGCACAATAACAACGGATTATATGAATACTTTCGTGACGTTTCGCTCTCTCAAAAGTTGGGCCATTTTGTCATCATGCGCCAATGAGCAACTCTCATAGGAATGAACGAGGCCCCGCCTTCCACGCTGTATCCAGTTCTTATTATACATCCATGTGTGGCTGCATAACGGACTGTCCTCAACTTCCTATTGCCAGCAACATTCAGACAATCCAACCTGTTGTATCTGTTCCTCCTTGCCTCTTTAACCAGGTCTTTCTCTTTCTTTGTTCCAAGCGAGAATAGGATGTATATGTTATTTGAGTTAAAACGCAGTGGAAGGTTGCAGACCATCTGGCTTTTCATTTGAAATCCATATACTTTTATGATTCATTGTAATGAATGTCTCAAAATAACCATTGTGGCAGTGGTTTAAGAACTGGCTGCTTGCCTTTTTTTTGAGGTGCTGCTAAAGTGAATTGTGAAGGACACAGCTGTCCTTAAATGCTTTTCTGACATTTATTTTGTGTGTGTGTGTGTGTGTGTGTGTGTGTGTGTGTGTGTGTGTGTGTGTGTGTGTGTGTGTGTGTGTGTGTGTGTGTGTGTGTGTGTGTGTGTGTGTGTGTGTGTGTGTGTGTGTGTGTGTGTGTGTGTGTGTGTGTGTGTGTGTGTGTGTGTGTGTGTGTGTGTGTGTGTGTGTGTGTGTGTGTGTGTGTGTGTGTGTGTGTGTGTGTGTGTGTGTGTGTGTGTGTGTGTACTTGGGTGCTTACCTGCTTATGTGCAAATATGCATGTGTGTGTGCTAAAGTATGCTTTTAAAGGGAGTTAAAGTAGTGGTAGGGTCCACTTTAACAGCGCTCTCGGTGAGTCTGTAGCCAGGCAACGCTTGCAAAATGTGTGTGTGTGTGTGCCCCGCGGACTGCGTGTAACAGACCACAGAAGGCTGGACAGCCTGTTCCAAAGTGGATATTCCAGTCATTCTTCCTCTGCCGCAGCACATTTCTATATTCTGATATTGTTATGCTTTGCAGACTGATTATTTTAACATATGATATACTTCCTACTGTGATTTGTTTCCACATAAAGAATGAGGGTGTGAGTGAATCTCATTATATACTGTTTTATTTTACTATGTTATGTTTAGATTGTTATTCTTTGAATGTGAGATCATTGAACGAAGCAATTAGCCAGCATTCATTCAGGAATGAAATGGAGAAAAAGAAGCACTTAACACTTTTTGGGCTCTGAATAATTGTGAATGCTGAGCACACGCTCCATGTTGCCCTGGCCTAGAGACATGTCACCTACACTTCACATCATCAAATCATCTTGGAGCCGAGTTTCTTGCCGTCTCATCCAGCAAATTATTTTCCAGAAGACCTAATTTGCCACCTCTAGTGTGTGTGTGTGTGTGTGTGTGTGTGTGTGTGTGTGTGTGTGTGTGTGTGTGTGTGTGTGTGTGTGTGTGTGTGTGTGTGTGTGTGTGTGTGTGTGTGTGTGTGTGTGTGTGTGTGTGTGTGTACATTTATTTACACACTACTGTTAGTCGCATATTATGTTGAGGGGTGTCTTAACCCTATGCACATATGTTTAAATAATTTCCCTTTTTGAATCAAATGTTTTTTTTGTTTTTTTTTGCAGAAACAATACATGTTTGAGATGGTAGCAGCCGGTTGATGAAATAAATGGTCCGATTTGATATGGAACCGAACCATCAAAGCACTGGATTAGTGGTTTACAAGCCATGGGCACTCTGTATAATCTTAGTTAGTAGCTATTACTGGCCCGAGTGTGCTTAAGCAATAATACGGTGCAGCCAAAAGCGTCTACCTGTGCAGTAATTGACCTTGGCACTACCTAAGCTGCATCTAGCACCCATTAGCACTGAGCACAGAACACACTGGTGACACACACATCTAGACTTCTTACCAGTACATGGGACATGCAAGGCAAAATCCAGCAAAACCTTGACAAAGTAAATCTGTTTGGGAGGAAGGTCATTCATTTTTCGGTATAAAAGAGTGCAGTATCTTTACTTTATAAGCACCTTGTTTGATGTGCTTTATACTACATGTCGCTGCTTAGACGGAATGATCCTTCCAAAAGTGTTTGCCTCACTGACATAGAAATCGGTTCCACAAAGCTCTCTGCTTTCATGGAAGGCATTTCACTTCCATCCCCGGGACCCTGCCCATCATTCGCCTGAGAGCACTTTGCTAAATGGCAATCCTCCAATGAGATGCCAGCACCACATGGCAGGCCAGGATTGGCTGGAGGGCATGAGTGATGCATTTTGGGAGAACCAATGGGTTGTAACTGAGGGCACCTGAGTCACCCTGTCTGTTTCCTCTTCACTCTGTCATTCTCCTGTTGTCCTACACAGGCACGCACACACTCACACCGACATACCCTCAAAGAGACACACAATTTAAATATATTTAAACCAGCCAATTTCAGTGTGCAAACATGTTCCTTTCTCCAAAACAGAAGTAAAACAGGTGGCTCCTCTGGCCTAAATCCTCGCAATAATACAATATCTGTATAATATCCAAACTACAATTGATATTTTAGTACTGCAGAGGCACGGGCAGGCACAAATAAATATACACAAGATTGCGCACACACACTCCTACAAATCTCCAGCGTGGCCCTGGGGAGTCCTCAGGCTGTTAGTCCAACCGAAAATGTGCAGTTAGTGTCACCGCCTCACACAAACAAACACGCAGGCATTCATGAATTCGCAATGACCGGCTAACAGGTGCCACATTTTATGATGTGCATGATTCCCTCGAAGATATCTATTTGTCATAAGTTGCAAGTCAATGAATTGTGTTCTCTCATTAGTAATTGTGCAAGCCTTTAACTACAGTGTGCTCATTGTGTTGGTGCTCTGTGTCTTTTGGAGGTTAACTGGGGTGAGCGGAGCTGGATGCAGGGTGTGGGTTCTCTCCTCCCCTTTCCTCTTCCGTCTTATCCTCCTCTCCCCTTCTCATTTCTCCCGGGCAACATTTTTTCGCGCGTGCAGCCCGCCTGCCCGGCCACCTTGAAGGATTTGTTGTCAGCGACAGAGCTAAGCCCTAAAGTGTCGAGTTCCTGCTGGCTGCCGCTGAGCCGTCGTTCTCATCAGACGTTTCATAACCTTAACTTATCACTACAAGTTTGATCTGCAAATGTACACGGGATTATGTCTGCGGCGTTAGCCCACATTTAACTGAGACGGAGTGGGGGCGGGAGGGTGGGGGATGTCTCAGACAGAGCCTTAACTCCATGTTAGGCTCAGTTGGGTATAAGATGCCATTTCTGAAAGGTATGCAACCACTGAGGTTCTGAAATTGTATAAAATGTTATCATGGGAAAAGACATGCATTTCTTTTATTTTTACCAGTTGATAATAGAAAGTATTTGAATGAAGACGCTTGAACACATTTAACATGTTTGAATATGGTTATAAATATAATATTTGGTCTAAATGTATTTTTCTTAATTTGTTTTATTGGCATTTTTGAAGAGTTGCTGTGTATGTTTACTTTGGCTCTGTGTTACTCCCTCGTTCACATGCTGAAGTCTGAGGACAGTCAGACAGAAGGCCTGCGAGCAGAAGTGATGATGCACAGCCTCCTCTGGTCCCGTGCTGACCATCTGACTCACCTCAGTGTTGCCATGGGATACACTGACACATCATTGCTTTTCTGTGTTGTGGTTTCTCCCTCTCGTGAACAGTGCCGGCTACAATCCCTCAACAATCTCAAGGATTTCTTTTACCATCCATGCAGCCGTTTGCTCAACAGTTTTCATAATAAAATATCTTGTTTGTTATAATCAGGGAGTGTAATTGGCACAAACTGGGTTATTGAAAGCTCTGTGCCAACACGTAAAAACATTGTTTTTTAGCACAAATGTCTCTTTGATTTGAAGCCTAGCCTGCTGTTACCCCTCTCTCTCTCTCTCTCTCTCTCTCTCTCTCTTACTCTCTCTCTTTCTCTCTCTCTTACTCTCTCTCGCTCTCTCTCTCTCTCTCTCTCTCTCTCTCGTGCAGGTAAGCAGGTTATCCACCCGGGGCAGATCCAAGCTGTGCAGGAGGAGTTCTCCCCCAGTCTGGAGAGGGTCCAGTGGGCCAAAGAGCTCATTGCTGCTTTTGACCAACACCAAAAGGAGGGAAAGGTAATGTTACTATTCTCTTCCAAAAGTCATTATTTTACATTTAAAAATAAATAGCCAGCTATGGATGGTTATTTCTTAGACAATTCACAAATGTGTTATCTATCAATATAACTTGATAGATTGGGCAAAAGCAATATGAATAGATGACACAAAAAACCACTGCCCATTGCTCTTTAGTCGGTTTGTAGCATTCATCCTGATGGAGAAATGTGTTCAGTAAGTAACTTGGGTAACAACCTCATTAAAATGTGATTTCTTTCTTTCTTTCTTCGAAATTCAATTAAAACAAACGATGACCGCACACAACAACTTTATTTATTACAAATCCTTTCATCATTGAAAAGGGGAGATGTGTCCTATTAACCAGGGGATATTGCTACATGAGACTTTCTGTAATGCATGTGTCCTGCGTGACTCATTATCTGGGACTCTTCAGAGGAGCAGGGTGTTTTTCTGCTCCGAGACTCGGACTGATCCTTTTGTGTTCCCGCTCGCACACCTCTGTAGTCCCAGAGAATACATACTGTACACCCCTGGGTGACTCTCAGAGAAGTGTGAGGGGGTGGTTGGGCCAATTAAGTGTACAATATTATTGTTCCTAATTTAGTGCATGGTTGGATCCTGTGTGTTGCGCTCTGTGGGCTATCTGCTGAGGTAATGCACAATCTGCCCGCACCACTCTCCCTGCCAGGGCTGCTCCTACTAAGCATCGCCCGAGGGAGTGTGTGTGTGTGTGTGTGTGTGTGTGTGTGTGTGTGTGTGTGTGTGTGTGTGTGTGTGTGTGTGTGTGTGTGTGTGTGTGTGTGTGTGTGTGTGTGTGTGTGTGTGTGTGTGTGTGTGTGTGTGTGTGTGTGTGTGTGTGTGTGTGTGTGTGTGTGTGTGTGTGTGTGTGTGTGTGTGTGTGTGTGTGTGTGTGTGTGTGTGTGTGTGTGTGTGTGTGTGTGTGTGTGTGTGTGTGTGTGTGTGTGTGTGTGTGTGTGTGTGTGTGTGTGTGTGTGTGTGTGTGTGTGTGTGTGTGTGTGTGTGTGTGGCAGGGTCAGTCCCTTTGTCTCACCACACGACAGGTGCTTGTTTTCCATAAGTGTCACCCCCAGCTATTGACTGCATTTTTCTGACTTGGTGTTTCTTGGAGATCTTTCAAAGTTCACGTTATTCCTTATAATTTACACATTTCCATTCAATGTTTAGTCTGTGCGGTTTTTCCTGGCAGTTTGTAATGGCTCACTTGACTGCATGTCTACTTAGGTACACTTTCATCTGCAACTTCATTTTTTTTGCAATTATTTAGTATTAATTACTACAGGTTAAAAACAGCAACTACATTTTATGATACTTCTCTACTAATGCAAAATGCATAAAGGACGGCTCTCGTAATGTGGCATGTTCTGTTTTGGTACACTAATCTACTTGCTGTGTGTTCACTTTACACCTGGTCTAATTTCTGTCTTTCTGTTCTCACCTCTGTGTGAACCTGTTCAGGGTGCGTTCACCTTCCGCGGCAGCATGATTGACATGCCCTCTGTGAAGCAGGCGAAAAACATCGTAACGCTGTCCGTTGTGGTGCCAGAGAAATGACACAACTGGTGGGAAGAATCACGAGGAACCGCACAACTTGACCCTGATGGGAGACGTCAAAGGGAACAGGAACTCTTGCTGCTTCCAGGACAAAAATGGCACTTTGAAGTGTTATAAACTATATTGCTGGATGGTGGAAATTGTGGTTTTAATTTAAGTTTTAATAAATGTGGAAATTGTTTTTATTTAATTTGATTGTTATGGCAATTGCAATAAGTTTGACTTTTTCTTTGTTGGTCATTTTATTCGCTCGTGTCGTGTATTGACGATTACTGCCTTGTTTGGGCACTTGTTCTGGCACACTGTGTGCCATCATGTCATTCTTCATGTATGTGTGCCCATGCCTCCCATCTCTCCTAGGTCATGATGAATGCTCTCCCACCTCCACGATCCAAGCAGCTGGGTGAAAGGGTAAACAAACACAACAAGCCACTGTTGTGGATCTATTCATTAGGCCCCAGCGCTCCAGTCAGGCCTCAGCCCCCTGCCCAGGGCCCGACTCACAAACATCAAAGTCTCACTCGCTTAGAAAACACAAATGGAAGTGCGTAAACTTACGATTTCGCTTTTTTTGTGTCAGCCTCCTCAGTGAAGACATTCAGCTCGCCCTGTGGCAGCCGTGAGCCTGCGGTCTTGATGGAGAAGGCGTGTGGCGTCACACACACACACACACACACACACCATGACCTGTAAAACATGTAAAGAAACACTGCATACATGCACATGCTGCGACAGTATTTTTTACGTGAACGCTTATTTAACACAAAGATTTAAACTTGGATTATTGTTTCCAGACTGTCTTTTTGCTCCTCGACAAGTTCAGTAAAGTCGTTTGTTGTGTTGTAACAAATAAAAGCACAAAGGCGCTCTGTGGAGAGCTTGTGCATGTCTGACTTCCAGAGACAGTGAAGTGGGTGTGATGTTGGAGTGAGACAGATTAGTGGCCATGTTGCTCCAGCAGACCAGGACCGAGGCTTTGTCTCTCTGACTGTGGATGGGAGGATAATTGGGGGGGTGTTGAATGGTTAATAGTGCCATCGGTGACCATGGTAATGAAAGGCACCATACCCCACCTCATCCCCTCATCTCTCCCTCTCTCACTACTGTATGATCTATTGTGTCTGGGGCAGGACTGTGGTCTGTGCCAGGCCAGACAAAAAGATTGAAAGCACTCCTGCGCCCAGCCAAAGACCCCAACAGTAAGCCGTCTCTTTGGCATTTGGCCACATATTCCTCTCACCCCTGCTCACTTTTTTCCGCCATGAATTCACATTGTTTGTTTTCACTCAATGTTCCATTAAACCCTTAGGTTGGTAGACAAAACTGTTATTTATTACTTTAATTAAATAAATCTACAACGGTAAAGAGCCATTGTGCAGGCTCTGTGGATCTTTTAAACAGCCACATCTCACACTTGGTCATTCTGCAATGTGTTGCTTGTGAATAACCTGTGCTGATTGTATGAATCAAACGTTTTTCTTGATTTGAGGCTATGTCATTCAAATGGGCTTCACTGATTTGTATCAAACTCGAAACTCTGACTTTTTTTTAAACTTACAGAAATGTATCATTTGTTGCAGCTTAGTCTTTCCACAATCTGAAGTGAATGCTGAAAGAGTTCCTGGAGGAAGTCCACTTTGGTTTTGCATCAATTAGTCTAAGCTTCTGCATGTCTTTTAATTGTGAAATGATTAAATGCAATTAATAAGTTGAGTTTGGAGGCTAAGTATTGTCTCAAGTATTCACTGAATACATATTTGTGTATTTGTAAGGTTGATAATGAAAACATTTTTTTTGTTAAAGGTGGGGTAGGTAAGTTTGAGAAACCGGCTCGAGATCGCTAGAATTTGAAAATACACAACCGGAGAAAATCTGCCACTTCCTTATAGAGCCCCTCCTCCAACACACACGAACGCGCACATGACCAATGAGGGCACGAGATAAGTTTGTGCCCCGATGGAAGGCTGACAGGCAGGTAGGCCATCCAATCCGTTTAGCCGGCCCGGCGATTGGTTGTACTTTTTACAGTATTACGGCTTCTACAGATGACGTTTTTTTTATGGATTTTTTGTCAAAGCACTTAATATATTCATTGCTATCGGGATGTTAAGAGCATTCCATGAAATATAACAAAGTGTATCTCGAGCCGGTTTCTGAAACTTACCTACCGCACCTTTAAATGTTTACTTCCAAATGTTGAATACAACATCTATTTCCCTATTGAGTACAAACTGCATAATAGGCTCGATCAAGCCATTCTTGGACATATGTGCTGCACTCGGAGTTGAAAAGAGGCTCACCAGGTGACTTCAGTGGGGAAGGAGGCCGGTCTTACGGGACAACATGGCTTTTCGGAGCTACTCTGCACCAACAGGTGTCCCTCAGACAGGAAGGAAGGTCTCTAAGCAGAGGAAGCAGCTCAGGGCATCATGCAGGGACCAAGCAAAAAGGGCAGCTCTTCTGAGGATGATCAGGAAATAATTTGGCTAGTTTATATTACAACAAAACACAACATCCCCTTAGTGTTTGTTTACCACCTTTTTTTATTATCATTCTTTCTAGGTTGCCCTTGTTTCCACCACACTCTCTCAGCCTGTAGGTAAAACAAACGCTGTCTTTTGCTCTCGTTTTGCTTTTATTGCATCTGACGACTTTGCAATTCAATAACATTTTGGAATGAGAAAGCCAAAGATTTCAGTGACATCTCTGTAGATTAGAGGAATGCATCCCTGTCTGCCTCCGCTGTGTAATTCTACATGACATTTCTATTATGTGTGGAGCTGATATAATCTTCTCAGTCCTCTCGGTAGTTTTATTTAAATACATCTCTCTTGTATTCCCTGAGAGAGTAAATTACAATTAACACGATTATAACCTCACAAAATTGTGACGGGAATCAATTAGGCTGCGAGCAGTATTTCATAGCCCGGTAATGTGTTGGTCGAGATTGCTTTCATAAATTATGAGAGACAGCGCAGGCGGAGAAAATGCATGTATGCAAAACACTGTCAGAGGAAAATTAAAACGAAATGTTTTACATATTTTTCCATTAATCTAAATGGGACCCGTGTGGCAAAGATGGTTTTATTCTAATTCCCCGCCCGGGGATGCCCAAATAATGACTTGATGTTTTAATAGACTTCTAATGACGATATATGACAAAGTAATTGCAGCAAAAGATTATTCTAAAGCAATGAAATGCCTCGTTATTGTAACTGCAGCACAGTTTGAGAAGTGTAAACCTATTAGCAACAATGACTTAAAATATAACGTTATGAGCTGATCAACATAAAACATTTAGTTTAAGCTAATTAACTGCGTTGCGATATTTTGTTATATTGTTTGAATACATTAAAACCTTTTCCAAGTGGCTCCAAAAGGCCATGTCCTACAACTAGCCTATTAGTCGGTGCTAATTTTCAAGTGTCCAAGGCCTAGTGCAGAAAAACACAATGAAAAGTATTAAATATCGCTTTACAAATTCTAATAAAAATGCTTTTAGATTAAATAGAAACTATTTATTTTTACTTTGTGAGGATAAGCATGTGTTGTAATAGTGATGTAATTTGAAAATGCATTTAAGAAAATGCAGCCTCAAGTAAATTGATCATTTTAAAATAAAAACATAATTATAACGTAAAAGCAAATTGAATTCCGAAGCTTGTTAATAAAATATTGAAGCTATCTTGTTGGGTCATTGTATGGCAGGTAAGCGTTTCTTATTGCATTAATTAAGTATTCTGTCATTTTATTCTGAATGTTATCGCTTAGGATATTTTTTGATATTTTCTTCAGAAACCACCAAAAGCAGTCGGTCTTTTTATCAAGCGCCGAGCCTTTTATTTCCCCACCGATGACAGGCGCATGTCCAGCCTCCTTTTCTTTCCTTTTTTTCCCCAGTTCGTTTGCATGATATGAAATTCACCGTGGCCTGTCTGTCCTGCCTGAGTGATCTGGCACATGTGGACCATTACTAACTTAATTTGAGAAAACCTTTTGTCTGAGTATCAGCGACGCAGGCGCGAGGCAGGATGCAGGATCAGAGTTGTTAGATCCTTTTTATTTTTTTTATTTCACCTTGATATTTTAGAATAAATCTATGTTTATGCAAAGCCATAAAACACCCTTAATAGGCCTCATGTAAAGCTGAATAATATACATTTTCCAAACCAAATAAATGTAATCTACAATAAATTATGTTCATTTAGGTTGAATTGTTGTTGCCACTGCACGTCAAGTTTAATCAATATTTCATTTCCAGCACCAAACGGGTATAAACATAATAGTGCATAGCTTCATGCATCCCACCTGCATTAGGTCTATCATAAAGGTGATGTTGGAGGGGTCCTTATATATTTAATTGTACCCACCAAACTGGTCCAGGCCTCTGTTTGAAGGCCCTCCCTGCTTCTTGTCGTTTAGTTCTTGGAGGTCCGATTCTCTTAAAGTCCAGGCTCCTGGGTTTATTTACCTGGTGGATAAATATATATTTGCAGTTAGAAAAAAAGTCACAGAAATTAAACATACTTGCCAAGTTGGCAACATCTTACCCTCAGGTGTTGACTCATATGCAAATTAGGATGCATCTTGTCCCACATTGAAAAATCTAATGAAATTATGGATTGTACAATGTATAGGTAAACATATATTAGATGACTTTACCTTCCTCCTTTGCCCTGATTCCCCCAGACTCCCTTCTCCTTAACGGGCTCAGATCAAAGGCTGCCCGAAGACCACTAAAACCCGCGCGCTTTGTCTGCTGTTGCCAGGAGTGAGGAAGGGTGTCGGTGGGGAGGAGGGGGGAGGCATGGTAATGAGACTCGTTACAGAGCGACACAAAGTCCCTACAACTTTTTCATTTTTTTACCACAAGTGTCCATCTGTCGTCCTTTCTGACTCAAGTGTCCTCTTCACTGCAGCACAAGTTTCTTTTTTGTATTTCTTTTTCTAGGCATATACTTTATTTCCTGGGGATTACAGCCGTACATTTGCATGGTGAAGTAAAAGAAAAAGAAATGTCTGATTCACAACTTAAATGGGATGGATGCATGTCTGAAGGTGATTTTCACATTGTATATACAAAAACGCACATCTGTCACAGTCAATGCACTTGAATTAAATAATGAAACTCCACCTACTTGCTCTTGAGTCTTGTTTGTTTGTTGTTCTTTGTTGTCCCTAAACGCACCAGACAAGACAGACCAATAGAAAGTTTACGCGACCGACACAGACAGTTTAAGGGAGACAAAAAAAGGTAACAGCACCTCATGAAAACAACATGTCTGGTCTGTGGCCATACTGACATAAACGCACATCAGATCTCTCACCTGCCTCTAGCAGTAAATTAGGCAGTCACATGTTAAGCTAGTGCCAAACAATAATAGGTTCCATATTACTCATGTTGAAAAATGAAATGAAACCTTCTTGGAAACAATTTCTCATAAAGGCAAGTATTTTCGAATAGGAAAATAAATCATATATGAATTTCCAGGCAGGTATCTGTTGTGATCTCATGCTGCTGTCTTTCTGTTGCCCTGTTTACCTGCAGGTTATCATTATTTGACGTTTTATAATGAAAGCATCCACAGTGGCTCAATCCAACCTCTTTTTTTCGATTCCCAGATTTAGTTTTTTGACCAAAATATTGCGAAAGATTTTGTTGGGACATCCTAAACTTGTAATATGTATATACATAGTGTGTTAACATGATCTTTTACAGTTAAATGTTTATTACTGAAAATTAGATCTATAATTGTCCTCTTAAACTTTTATACCTAATTTAATTTACCTCGTTGGAAGTATTGCTAACTATTTTTCGGGTTTTTAAATGTTGATACAAACTGATATGTATAGTGATAATTTCCCTCTCTCTCTCTCTCTCTCTCTCTCTCTCTCTCTCTCTCTCTCTCTCTCTCTCTCTCTGTCTGTCTCTCTCTGGTTGAGCAGGTGGAGGCCGCGCACCTGCACACACAGCTGCGTGCACCTTGTTATTGCTGCCGCTGCTTGACGCACAGATGAGCGCAGCGCACAGCCAACAACACAATCCCGACGATATAAACCTCTCCAGTGCCACAGCCTCAGCGTGCTGCACTTCTTTTAATGGAGAGACATGAAATTATTTCTGGTAATTATTTTGAGGTAGTTATCAATTAAATTATATATAAACAAAATAGAAAAGAAAAAAATCACAAACAAAGTTCTTTATCTAGTGTTTTCCCAGCCGTCTACCTCTTGTTTGTCATGCTCCGGACTTCCAACATGACACCATCTAATCCAATTAAACACGATAACCCTGGACTAACGTATTATTCTCTTCCTTTTTCTTTCGAGTTGCTGACAAGCACTCTTGGTTTTGTGTGAAAGAGAGAGTCAAGAGCCCTCTCTTAATCCCGGGCACGACTAGGAGTGATTGAAAAGTGAAAGAAACCCCTCATTGGTCCTCGAGCTGGATGGTGTTTTCTTTGTCCAGTACTCTGGCTTTTTGTTTAGTGCGGTCATCATGCATAGCAGTCCTTTCTGTGGGCTCTTTAAAGGGAAATCACGTCCATTGAGCCGGTGACAGTTATTAGTTAGTATCATAGAAGTATACTTTATTGAAACAACATAAATAACCACAACTCTCTCATTATCTTGTTCAAATTTGTTGTAAAAATGATAATTGGGATTTGAAAAAAAACAATGAAACATGTTTTTTTGTTATGTAAAGTGTGCCATAATTTGTTGTCTTGTTAAAATGGTTTAAGGAGAATAAGCATAACAAAAATTCTTAATTGTAAACACCCTCCCCCAACCCCTACACAAACTTGAGTGCAAATTCTGAGATAAATGAAAGTGAAACAACGTGTAAAACTATATTTTCAAACAATTCAAACAAACCAAACACATTAAGGTATAAGAAGCTGAATTTTAAACTGGCATGTAAAATGTAATGTTATATGTTAAAAGTGTCTCAAATTCCTACTTTCAACGTGTTTTCTAGAGAAAAGGAGACGTGGTTCCATCCAGCCAGCCTCGAGCCCTGCACATAACATATTGTAGGTGTTGCAAAAGGACTGTAATTGACATTAATCCGCTCTCTCTGAGACTCAGGGGGGATCTAAAGTATGGATACGGTTAATGAAGCACCACTTGCCCTTTGGAGCTCGGTCACAGTGTGCAGCGGGGAAGTTTGCTGAAACTTTGGGCAAGCATCATAAAATATGATGAGATGTTGAGCGATGATTGAAGATTTAGAGGAGGAAATGTTGGATTGCTAGAGCAGATACGGATATAATTAAAAAAGAAGCCAGCCCAGAGGATTAGCACATGAATAATAACTTTTTAAGTGATGACTCAGGTTATTGCTCTCACTTTATTTGACATATCAGATGCGTTTTTAAAATTGATGCTTGCCAGGCTCTCATAATGCGCCAAAAACCCTTCCTGCATCCACAAGGTTGTTATTATGCTTATTATAATTCATATTGGGAGTCTTCCCTCTAGGAGCTGTGACAGACAGACAGAGGCCAGGTGTGAGAGGTACACTTTGAGCGTAAGGAGTCGCACCTCTCCTCGCCATGCGCACGTCGCTCGGTGCCACGGGGGCCTGCGTAATGAGGGCACCTATGGGGCCCTCCTGGATGGAGAGGTGTCCTAACCTCGCCACGGCCGGTCAGAACTGAAGCTCCGACACCTGCACGTCACCCTCACCCCCCTCCTCCAATCGGCTCCCCCCGGGCAGCGCCTGCCACAGCACACACCCCCCCAACTTTTGACAACGATAATGATGTGCATGGTGATGCTGAAAATGCTAAGGAGGGGCTGGAAATAAGGAAGCACTGGGGAGGGGCCGTTGCATTTCTCCTCAGGACCAACTCACTTGTGATAGAAAAGCACAACGCTGCAGCCTCCCACTGAACTGAGGAATGCATAATATGCTGCTTGGCTTTCTCACAATTCAGAAAACAGGTTATTTTTCAAATATGTGCTATACTATGTTAAACACTATCTAAACAACAACAAGTACTGTTATTAAAACTATGCAAATGATCTTATTATAAGATTTGACATTCATAATGATGTGATAAAAGCACCCCTCTTGAGACTCACATCCTATGTATTTAGGTTTTGGGTGAACTATCAGTCATGTTCACAAAATATCGCCTCATCTCAAGGTTTAGTGTCACTAAGATGGATCAGCTTTGATACTTTGTGAGATATACTGTCATTTACAATGGCAAGTGTCTAGGAAGGGCCAAAAGGTGACCATCCCCAACGGAGCTGGCCTAATTATACAATTAGTCTTGTGATTGGGGCAGTCCAGAGCGAAGCGTCCTGCGGGACAACCAAACATATTATGGCTGTCATCAGCATCTTCACAGCAAGTAAAAGAGCCCGGCGAATACGTGCGCTGCTTACTGTATGTCAATATGAGCTGGAGGGTTGTGATTTCTTTCACTCAACAAGTTTTACATTTCTGTTTCTTGAACAGAATTTCTTGAAGGCCAAACATCTTCTCTGCACTACAAAGCAAGGCGAGGGATGGAAAGTGGATGTGGAGCTGTTTCCTGCCACCATTAATACCATAGGTCATCTTTGTATTCAATCATTTATGTCTTAAGCCTCATCTGGGGCCTCAGTGCACCAACACAACATCCTTTTGAAGCCATTGGTCAGATGGAGACCCCCATTCCTCAATCTCATTGCCTATCCAGCCATATATCCTTTCTGGCTTATCCCTGGTCAGATGGAAACATCAAGACACCATTTCCTTCTGCCCATCCAGAGCCATATCTTTCATTTCCAAACCCAAGTCTGTGAAAGAGAATGGGTGTGAGGCTTGTGATGTTTGGCAACCACGCAGACAACTCCATGAAGTCAGAGGGAGGTCCTGGCTCTGCATGGTTGAGGAGGCAGTGGTGCCTCCACACTGGATACTTTACTGCTTGTGCACTGGCTTATCACATTGGATTAGAGCTCCTAGTGAGACGGGAAGCTGAGGATGATTGCTAACCAACTTCACCAGTTTGCCCATGATGAACATAACTATGTGAAGACGGTCAGATGTTTGGCCGAGCAGGAGTCAAACCCTTATCTGTTGTTGGCACAGACTACCGTTTGTCTTTTTTATTACAAAGACAGATTATTGTCTCCTGATGCTCCTTTTCTCCTTACCTACCCTGCTTCCCCTTCTTCTCTCTCATTTCCAAGGATGCCCCCTCTCCCCAGCTGCGATTTCCCCCACTCTCAATGTTGACCTTTCTGCAATAAAACCAGATGCATTATGGCCCACCATCTGATGTCGAAGGCGTGATGGTTCTGCACAAATCTGGCACTGATATGAATCTTCACCCACAATGGAGAAAGTGATGGTAAGAAAGTAGAAGCAAAGGAGTGGGGGTGGATTAAAATAGTGGACTGGCACTAAGCTTTTGAAATCATTTCGATCAATCGTAGATAGGTTTTCAAGATATGTTTGGTTCCGACTGAAGGGAGATACATGGATTTGAATTTGATTAGTGAAAGTGATCCTTTATATATATAAAAATAACCAGAGGCCTCAATCTGGTGTTTAAGTCAGGTCAATACAGCATGTGTTCCATAACATGTGAAGAGTAGACTAAATGGAGTACAATGCAGTATCCTATCCAATGTTATTGTTTTTATAAAATGCTTATTCCAAAATAAGTAAAACGGAGTCATACAGGATGTTCTCCGTGTGCCAGGGATGACAGTTTGTTTTCGCTCAGGTAACTTGTAAGCATCCCTGTGCACAAATCAAAGTATCCCACACTAAACAGTCCATCTGCTTCTCTTTGATAGAGTATATATTTCCATTTCCCTCCACCCTGTCAGCGCTAGTTTCCAGAACGCTGAAGCCTACATCCTGCATTTAGAGGCTCTTAGGAAAGCCCTGTCATTCAATGAGAGACTACTGGGGCAGCATGCTCGCGCTTATCTGCACTTTAGTTTCTATTTTCTAGCCGGTGGGCTATACAAGGGCCAGGTAGCGGGGCCTGGCTCATGCGGTTGTCCGTGGACGACCTTGCTCTCCTCACCTACTGCCTTGGAGTGGCTCCCAGTCCTGGGATGGGGCTTTGGACCGGCACCAAGTCTCTTCCCCCACAGATGTTACTGAGCCACCAGATATTATGTCAGTTTCTGATTGATGTATCATGCTCTTCTGAATAGCAGTGCACGAGTGTAAAGTAGCCGGAATACACGTGCCAACATTAAATATTGGTAGAGTAACCCCATCCCTAAAATATTTAGTGGGAATGGTTTAATTCTGACTCTGCATGGTGTTGCACTGATCTGTCGTATCAGCTTGTCAGCTCATTAGGACATTTTGTTTTTTTGAGAAGAAAATACTTCTACTTTCAATATAACAATTAAATAGTTGTTTAAAATAATCATATATATGCTTTATAGTAATTGTTCATGCATTTCATTATCCTTCATTGCAAAAATCTTAATTGCATAGTGCAATTACAGATAAACATCTAGACTTCAGTTATTACAAATAATTGTTCTCATTCTCTTTGGAATTAGTATTTTTTGGTATTCTGTTATTTGGTATGCTCCTCTGTTTTTCACTCTATTTTTGTCTTTTTTGTTAACACATTTAAAACACAAAGTAAACCAGGATGGTTAATTAGTGCTCATTGAAGATATTTGGGGAAAACACATTTCAGGTACTTTGTCTAACATGAAACATTCTGATAAGTGTTCTTTAATTAAGCTTTATAATTGAATTAAAGAACAGTATAAGGTCTCACAAACAGAGGAACAGTGCTGTTATGTCTGCTGTTTTCTATACCGTCATACCACTTAGCTTGAGATGGAAGGTGAGAAATAACAAAGTCTAAATGTCAGAGCAAGAATAAACCAATTTCCTTCTCAGCACACTGAGTTCTTAGCAGGTTATGATTATGTGTAATTGCGGAAACCACTAGAACAGCATAGATTGCTGCTTTAACTTGAAGGAAAACCATGTTGTTAAAAATCCAAAATGGATGATTGCTCGCTCGGTAATTAATTTAATGAAGTTCTTATGCAACTTAAACCAAGTATAGCTACAGGTCAGTTGAGTAACCCCCCGGCGCGCGCTTTGTCAGATGTTTAACTCCCGCACTCCTCTGGGAAAGACACCGGGGCTAATGGGTGAAACCAGCTGCTGTAGTGGGACTGGAAAGCAGTGACATTCCCCCTGCAGACCTCCGAGAATCCGAGGGTAAAACCGGACAAAGAATTTCCCATGCGCAATCAAAAATACCAGGATACCACTCCTTCCTAAAAAAACTAAAAAAAGACTAAACTCTTGAGTCGCTCCTTTAACTTGCTGTCGATTTGTCCCTGCAGGCAAGTTTACTGTAGCTACAACATACACTGAGTGTTCGCAGAGCAGAATAAAAGCGAGGGTGCTTCACTGGAAGGGAATGAAACTCGCTCTCCGAAGTTGAGGGTCTCCAGTTAACCGGGCAGAGGTGCAGCAGCAACTGCGATGTTTTCTGACTTGATCATGAAACTTAAGACAGTAGGCAGGCAGGTAGGGAGCTTGGAACAAGTTGGCAAAATGCCTGGATTGCAAATATGTGGCCGTTAAATGTGAAGAGAGAAGTGAACCTGAAACACGGAAACTTCACACTGCGTTAAAGTTAAGACTCGGGTAGACAAACAGGTGGCACCGAATCACTTCAATGTTAGTGACTGAACAATAATGTATTCCATGGTCATTTTGTATTTCTGTTCTGATCCTTAAACTTCACAGTGCACAGATACTATTGTGTAACTAAATCGAAACGTTCCTATCTTGGACATTGCAGTATATTTAGAGGGAGAGGTGAAAAGCGGTAATAAAGCTCTGACCAGAATTTACAAATTATCCAAATTAGGAAACAACACATTGTTAATTGTGACCTGGTCTATATTTCAACAGAGGAATCACTTATTGCTTTAACGAACGTAATATAATAAATATACAGTAGTTCATGTAATTAAGTCACACACTTATTTCCACGGGTCTTTTCCTAATTCATCACACATTTCTTATTAATTATTGTAATATTTAGGAACAAGAAATGTGTAGTTTAATTTTGTAACGGAACGAAAATCAGCCAAAGCTGTCACAAGGTGCTGCTGTTCTGCTATATTTGATATTTGAGTGGGGGTGTTGTTGTGCTGTTTCATCACACCTGCTTTCTTGCTCACAAAAATAAACCTTAAGTTTAAAAAATCCTATTTTTTTCCTTCAGAAAACGAGCGTGTTTCTGTTGCTGTCAGGTGATCCAAGCCCAGTGCGGTCTGCAGGCGCAGGTGCATGGATCAAATGACCTGCATCTATTTAACCAGAGCCTCTTAACTTTTGTGACTAAAATGATCACTTCACAAGCCATTTTCCTGCGCATTGTGCCAAAAACATTCAGGAGATGGATAATGCTTGTAAAGTCTGACAAGACAGCATTTGTTTTGGTTCTACGCTCGTCTGAGAAATTATCTTTCAATCCCTTTAAAGGGCACAATTGAGAAGCAGCGACGTTTTCACTGCGACTTCTTGCTTTGTCCTCTCCAAAGTGGCGTCTGCATGTCTGACTCTGCCAGTTACTGATTTGCAGGCAGTATGTAAAGGTGGCCCGTGTAAGTGATTTCCACGGGCATCCCACTAAAGGAGAACAAATCGCTGACAAAGGAGAGCCTTTCCCATTCAGCAGCGTCGTTAGGACAACCAAAAAGTATTTCTCAGATAATAAGTTCTACTTCAAAGCGTTTCTCACTGAAGGGTGACTGCTTCACTCCTTTTATTAAGTCTCCCTCCTTTTAATGCTGAAGGAACTGTCTCTGGTTATTTTTCATCGTGTTTATTTTGTAACATTCATTGAGCCCTTGTTTCCAAACAGGACCTACAAGAGCAGGCTACTCTTTAGGCCCTTAGCCTGTAAACGTCCGAGAGGAGGCCCACAAGGGCTTTGAATGAGGCAGCAGATAAAGTGCTTTTAGAAATGCTGAGAGGACAGCTATAAAATTGATAAAGCCCCATTACGACTAAACAAATCTGCTGTTGTGGCCTTTAAAAAAAAGGGGGTTGAGCGCTACTGAAGTGTTTCTTTTTCTTGAGCTTTATAAAAGATGCTCAATATTAGAGATGTGTTTTACTTCAGTGCTGATGAAATGTTTGCATTAAATCGCCACAGCCCCACCATCCTCCAGGAGTCAAGTGTGTTAATTGATGCAGTGTGGAAGCCCGGGATAATTTCCAGTATGTGTTGTTGTTTTTGTTTTTGTTGTTTATTACAATATATGCAATTTGTTTTCGTCTTGTCCAAAGCTTAACAGGCACATGTATAGCGTGTATGTAGCTGGTGTGTCATCTACCTGCCAACGGTGTATTTGTGCAAACACACATTTAGTTGGAGAAGGTGCATCCTTAGCTTTGATGATAGTTCATTTAGTGGCAGTTAGTGTTTTTCAACCAGACACATTCAAATGTGAGCGTCTCACTACCCAATTGCCATAGAAATCCTAACGCACCATGAAGACTGTCAAAGCGGCCAGCCTTCCTCTCAGAAGCTGCAGCCTTTGAAGTGGTGCAGGACTCGCGTTGGTCAATTGTAATTCTATGGGCTGGACAGGCAACTCTTTGAAAGTGAGATTGTGCGTTTTAATGGAGGAAATAAGAGGGGGAACTTGTTTTATACACTCTATACAAGGCCTTGCTTATTGTCAGATATCTTTTTATCTTTTTTTCCCATGAATGATTCATGCGTCGGCTGCTTTGTGCTGTCGCGCCTTTCAGAGGTAACGCCATCAGGGGGCTATAAGTTTTCCCATTAGCTCAGTGATTAGTTTATACCAGCCTCCTTGGCCCGTGAGATAGCAGTGGATATTTTTATAGAAATGTCTGGTAAGGAAATTAGCTCTTCTAATTGTTCATTCCAGGTGAGAAAGACATTATTGTTTTGTTGACTCTTATATATATATATTTCATATTAAAAGGGTCAATATTGACATTGCAAAGCTTCCTGAAATACATTTTTTTTAAAGTAACACTCACAGTCACCAATGTCATAACAATTCCATAATAACACAAAGTGATTTACTATTTTCCCAAACTCTTATTAATCAAAGACACTCATTGAATATAATAATTGACACTTGTTAATAACTTACTGTATATGTCCTGTTTTTTATTATTATTTTTTAGCATGAAATTTTATATTGTAAATTTAATTTTGAACATCAAGGATCTGCACACTCATAGCTGATTCATCTCCTTTTTTATCCATCATGTCCAACGGCACCATGCACCTCAGAGAGAAAGACAGATCACTACAAAAGGCATGCGAGAAAGGGACTTTTCACATTACACAGCCTATTCAAGTAAATGTTTCTTCTTTTACAGAACACAATTAAAAAATAAAAAAGTGAACAGAAAATGAACATTTAAAAAAAACATCAGCAGGGTACTATGCATCACCAAAACTGATATTATTATTCTTTGGTGTTCCTGTAATTCCAACATTGATACCAGCAAATAAATTACAATGTACAAAACAACATTTTTTTGTAATTAAAACTACACAACATTCACAAGCATCAGTACAATTACATATATACAAATCCTACAGGGTCAAAGCCTGTCAGTGTAGACATTTAGGGTCTCGAGGGACTTACTCTTTAACGAGCATAACACTTGTGTATTTTGCATAAAATATAGTCTTAAATAGTTCTTAAATATTACAAAATTCCATCCAAACACATGTATTGTAGAAATCTGAAAAGATAAATGAGAACCCTTAAGACATTCAGATGTTTGCTTCCTCTTTTCTTTTTTTTCTTATTGGTTTATCAAAGTTTGTACCACAACTAAAAGAAATCACACATTATTTATAACAAATCTTCTTCTAGATTCTGTCCGTTAACATTTGTTGCTATTTGAGGGGTTAAAGGCAGTACCATTTGTTTCCCTTAAATGTCTGGAATATGACAGTGATTGATAGCAGGCGAGTTATTAAACTGCAAGGGGTGATGGGAGGTCATATGAAATATGTCATCTCTGCACACCAGTTGAGTCTTAAGCCATGCAGTTAATTAAACCCTGCATATTGCTCTCGTACAAAGCTTATTCATTTGGAAAATGCCCTATTCAGATCTTTTTTTTGTCGTTTTAAATTAGATTTCAGTTCTAATGATAGTGTGGGATGTTTTGACAGATTTGATCTACATTTTTAAGAAAGGTCAGGGGTCACATACATTTCATTCTTGTTCATGTAGTAAGGCCTGCATTGCCTCCAAGATAATAATGAGTTATCTTTGTTGAGCACACTTGTTTAATAATACTACAGTGAAAATAGCTGATCAATGTCCCTAGCGCACAGGCCAGCATGGTTCTATACACACCTTTTAACGGGTCAACTAGATGGCAAGTTTGACAGTCAAGTGGTTGTAAACAGGGCATCAGAGCATTGTCCTTGGGTCTGAGTGTCTGAAAGAGTCCTCCTCTGAATCTGACGTTGGCACATCGCTGGAGGGGGTGTGGAGGTGGTTGGGTCCCCCGCTCCCCTGGCACACGTACCACTCGTTGAGGTTGGTGACCTGAGGGGAGAGGTTCGCTGAGCGGTTCCTGTGCGGCTCGGAGTTTGGAGAAAGAGAGTCTCCGAGAGGGTTTGTGGAGGAAATGTAGGGGACGTTAGTGGAAGGGGGTGGTGGGGACTTGCAGTGCACCTTCATGTGCTTCCGCAGAGAACTCGGGTGTGTGTAGGACTTGTCACAGCCTCTGACTTTGCAGTAGTAAGGCTTGTCGCTGGTGTGGACGTGAGAGTGCTTCTTCCGGTCGCTGCTGTTGGCGAATTTTCTGTCACAGCCTTCAAACTCGCACTTGAAAGGTTTCTCTCCTGGAAGAAATGAGAAACAGATGCTGTCAGTGTCGTGTGCAAAGAATGTTGATGCCTTTAAAAAACTGTCATGAAAAAGTCTCCCTGAGGGGTGTTTACATGTTTTACACACATCACAAGCTTAGAGCTGTTAATTAATTCTATCTCAGCATACCACCTTAAAAAATACACCACGAGGAAAATGTTTCCATTTTTGCTCTGTCTTGCAGCCTTTTTTATTTTATTTTTTACTAGGGCTTGATTTTCAGAGCGTTTTCACTAAACATCTCCCACAGCCACTTGTCCAAAGCGTTTTCCTGTTTGAACACGTGTAACATGCCTTTAGGCCTTCTGGCTGCATGCATGTGTGTATGTGGAAAGAGAGGGGGCACTCTGGAGACCACCGGCAGCCGTTTATGTACCGCGGTGGACTCAGGTTAACTCATCTTACACACTCACTCACCAACATACACCCACTGACTTTGTTAGATGGAGAACATACATATAAATAAAATAGGCTGCACCCTGCTGAGTGCATTCCATATCCATATAAAATATTGAGGGAAGGATGGTTGCATGAGTTAAAAGGATAAGCAATAAGACAGTGTAACTTGGACTTTCCTTACTTACATTTTGTATATGACTTGTTTATTCCCCTGGGGATTTTGCATAATTCAGTAAGGTGTAGAGGTCTGTACTGGCGACATCTATCAAAGCCAATGACCATTAAAACAGTTCTCAAAAAAGAAGACCTACAAATTAGATTTTTACGTTGTGGGAAGTTAGCCTCCTCAGACTCACTGTCTCTGCAACTCTGAGACGCTGTTGTTTTGGTAGGACAGATTTTCTTTTTCTACAGACTGCAATGTAGCCTATAGTTGTAGACTATAGCTTCCCCTCGCTTTGTTTAACAGTTAACCAAATCTTGAAACTAATATGGCACATGGTATGATTGCGTGTACCATACACGATATTTAAGTTAAGCTTTGGCGTAAACGTCCTACGCCTGACTATAATTACATATACGCGTGTTGTTGCGCTGTCCTGCATGTACGTAAGCACGTTTTACAAATCATATGCCCTTACCATCTCACGCCTACAGCAGTCATCTCAGCGAGTACAAAACTTTACATTTAAGAAAGGCAATGTAACACGTTTAACACTGTGCGAATGCGTCACTGAGTACAACTTTTTTGCTCGCTTGTGTGCGCAATTACGCACGGTCGCACTCTATTTAGGATGTGAAAAACAACACGAGGTCTCTTCGGATATATTATAATGCTCTACGATCAGGTGATATTTTTTCAAACTTCACAATTACAAGTACTACTGACCTGTGTGAGTCCTCTTGTGAATCTTTAAATTCTCCGATCGAGCGAACACTTTTCCACAGCCCGGGAAAGGACACGGGAAGGGCTTTTCTCCCGTATGAACTCGGATGTGATTGATCAGTTTGTACTTCGCTTTGAAAGCTTTTCCTTCCCGTGGACATTCCTCCCAAAAACAGACGTGGGAGCTCTGCTCCGGTCCCCCGACATGCTCCACCGTGACGTGGTTGACCAGCTCGTGCATGGTGCTGTAAGTTTTAGAGCAGGGCTTTTTTTGACTTTGCTCCTGGTCAATCCATTTGCAGATTAGCTCTTGCTTTATGGGCTGCCGCATGTATCTTAAAAACGCCCCCGCCGCTCCGTGAGGAGCTGAAGCGATGTTCACATTGAGGTTCATGGAGTTGTAGCTGTGGAGAGAAGAGGGTCCATAGTGATCTGGCCTGTGCCCGAAGTGCTCTGGCCTGCCGTAGATGTCCCCCGGTATGCCCAGGCGCATCTGCCCATTGAGGGCATGGTGGTGATGGGCACCTGGGGACCCTTGGTCGTGAAGTCCAGTAAAAAGTGAATGGGCCCCACTTTCTGCGTGCCCATAAGCACCTGTTGGAGAGATGAACATGCCATGGTGATGAGGGGAGGAGGCGGAACTATGCTGGTCGCCAAGTGCATGCATAGCAGAGGCTGAGAGTTCTCTCCTGAGGATGAAGTCCCTGCTGCTTGAGTAGCCTGAGTGGGGGTGAGCCACGGGGAAACCAACAGTGGTCTGAGCAGAAGTGAAAGATGCCGCGGTCTGGGCTTCGTGATGGCTCTGAATGTGTTGAGATGGGCTAAGTTTGAGAGCATTTGTCTGTGCCATGTGCTCTGGTCCAAATGGAGTGAGTGCCACTCCGGGGTCGTTGCCCAGCTCCCCAGGGTGGAGGTGGGCATGGTGGGAGAGAGGGTGATGCCCCCCTAGCCCCGGGAAGCCTGTCATATTCTGATGAGGATGGGGTTGAGTCGCTGCCAAATCCGCTAATCTTATCGCCGGATTCCTCTTGTTTAAAGGGGCTTCCATAACTACACTGACAAGTCCATCCGCACTCACCGCAATTGTTTTCACCCCACCACGCTCTCTAAAACATTAGAAAAATATGTATATAAGGGGTCTATAAGTTCTTTTGTCCGGCTTCTAACTCTGCTTGCTCCTTTTCCCACTCTGTCCTCAAGCGATTGGCAGAACATACAACAGTTGGAGGACACAGTGGGGAATACAGTTTAGAAATGGCACTGCGGGTATTGGACGGATTTCGGTGACTGGCAGTTAGGAGAACGAAGCGATTGGCTGTCGTTCAGCGCAGGGGCTCAGCAGGGTTCCGCCCCCTCACTCTCTTTATCGCTGTTGACTCCAAAAAGTTGTACTCACAAAGTTACCAGCAGATCTGTTTGTGCGGCTTTCTGTTTACTGCTGCTGGCGCATGTGGATGACCGAAATGTCAGGTTATATGGCCAATGCAGCCCAGTTTATCTTTGGTGAACTGTCTTGCTATTGATTTGAGGTCGCCATTGAAAAAAGAACACGCTGCTGGTGGATGTATGTTTGAATGTAAGTGAGTAAATGATGTGGCCAGTTTTTAGATGCGTAATTCATGGCAGTATAGTGAGTAAAGAGGCAAACAGTGATGGGGCGAAGTGTATTTCTTTTGCACGCTTGGTTCAGCATGTATTTATTATCAAGAAGGATTAAAAAACAACAACAGCATGATTTCTTAGGAAAATATATTAAGTAAGGAGCGCACCTGTGGAAAGTCATTGCGATACGTTATAAAAACTTTATTTGACTGAAGACTAAAATACCATAAAATTATGAGTAGATAAATTAAAGAAATATTCAGATGAACAGAGTTTAGTTTCGTTTGCTGTTCTGTTGATCCTACCCTTCACTCTAAATTATGATATAAATGTATATTTGTTTCACAAGTTGACCGAAATAATATGACTTCTACATTTAAATTAGGTTTTAATTGAGTTTTGGGGTGATGTAGGCTGTCACACCAATCATCCTTAAAACGTATTTAAAAAAAACTATAACAATTTCCTATGTTCTTGTTCATTGTATAATTTTTCATAATGCCTCAATACAATTATAATACAATAATGATGTTGGCCCAACAATATTTACAAGTTAAGGGTGCCTTAACTTTACTTCTAAACATCTAACAGTAGACTAAGACAAGGGGATCAAAGCGTATAGCCTACTATTTTATTTCAGTGCATTTTTTTTGACAGGACCTGCAAAGTGTGTAATGTGCTATCATTCTCAGCACCCGGGATGAGCGTTATTTACCATCATTTTGTAATGGTTATTATTGAAGTTGAAAGACATCTGTTAAACTGCATTAGAGCTCACTATGACGGATCTTGCCATTTGATTAGTCCCCGATGACAGCAGGACGTGTATCTGTCATTCATATGTCTTGATTCACACACCTTTCCAATCGATGTGTGATACTCAAACTACAAATCATCAACGTTTTTCTAACTTGAAAACAAGTTAAAAATATAAAACTTTAAATATAAAAATGAAAACCACATTTTCACACTCATCCATAATTGATTTCCAGAGGGAAGGGTTTACATGTTATGGCCCTGTTGCACGTGTTTCTCTGTTGAAACTGATTTATGATATTGACAATCTGCAAATGAAACACGAGTGGAGGTTTTATGTCATAACTTCAGCAATTGATTAATACCTTTTTGTAGTTTTGCAAAAATATTTTACATTTTTTTATCAATTTACAGTCAGTCATATTTGTTTCATTGGTTTTTACTGTTAGTAGTTTTACCTGCTCCTTTGATAAGGGCTTGGTTTTTTATTGTATGTGCACAATCTATCTTAATCTATTTTACAATTATTTGTCATACCTATTTTTCTTTCATTGTAATTTAAAAGTCACTAAACAATCTCCCATGGACACATGTGTTGTTTCGGGATTTAGTTAGCCAGCTCCAATGGGAGCTTCTGGGAACTCATAAACCACAGAAGAGCAGTGGGTGCACTGTTTATGATTTGTTTCAGGGCTCCTATTTCATACAGATTAAATTAAACATCACATTAAAAGAACATAATCAACACAAAATTAATAACAAGAATTACAATTTTGCTGATGAAGTAGTAACAGAAGTTACCCTCCCGTGTGCTTAACCGTGACAATTTGTGAATATCACGCATGTGCAATTTTGGGAATGCACCTCTTGGTCACAGTGCTGCAGACATCTCATCATTCATATTATTCTGCCATGTCAAATAAATTGATCTATAAAATGCATATTTTTTTATAAACAGAATGAGTTAAGCCTGGGTCCTTACTTTTTTTTTAAGGAATTGGCTATTTAATTTTTTTTTTTATTTATAGTTTCCATATAGCTGTTGATGCCATACAGAGGAGTGGGACCTCTTAAAGCTCTCTCTCTCCCTCCCTCTCTTTTCCTCTCTCCGTTTAAAACAAAGACGCTTTGTCATAAACAGGGTTATTTTACCAAAGGGAGTCAAGAGGGCAACATATGTGGTCTTAACGGTTCATAGGTCAAACATCCATGAAACACAAGGTCACGGAAGCCACACAAGTAACCTTCCAGTGTGTCAACATATTGATATTGTCAGATAACAGGCAGAAGAAATACGCCTTTGGCCCCCATTATGGCAAGCAGGCACAGTGCCCGTATGTGATCAAGACTTGTGACTTTATTGATCTTTGCGTAATACTTAGCCTACAATTTAAAGCTGTAACTTCAGATCACCTTCTAAAACATGTCATCTTATTTATATTTTAAATCTATGGGCTATGTAGCCTACTGCTGGTCCTTAAACCTGTTGAAATACTGGTATTTGGGTGATTTTCAATAGGCTAGAACCCCTTTCTTCTCCAAGCAGAAGGGTAAACCCGCAGCCCTGTGCCTCTCTAACTGATAGATTCCCCCCCCCCCCCCCCCCCCCCCCCCCTCTTCGCTTTCACCCTATCTGGGGAATGTTTTGTGGTTTTCCTGAGAAATAAAGAACTTCTTATAGGGGTCGGCAGACGTGACTTTGAACTTGGATCAGCTCCTGCGTTTCCTGTGGTGCGGGTTGAAATAGACTTGGAAGAATGGCACACAACGCTCAGCCTGTCCCACTCCGAGCTATGAGACTCACAAATTCAAAAAAGTTTTTAAACGCTTCCCTCACATTCTCCATTAATTGTCGCCTAGAGCACCGGAGAGCTGAGGCAGACTGAGATTGAGTTGTGTAATGGAACAGGAGAACTTGTGGGATTTTGATTTGGTGGAAATGTAAGTAAACTTCCTTTGACTTGTGAATGTGAATGAGCAGCTGTGGTTCTTCTCCTGTATATCCCCAACTAAACACAGATTCAGGGAATGCTTGTGATGAAAATTGCCAGTAAAAGAAGCCAATCCTTGTTTAAAAAAACGATTTCCATCTGTGAGTTATATTTTGCCTGTTTGTAAACCAAAAGGGAAATATCATTAGGAAAACAATATGGTTTTATTGAAGGCATCCTTTTTATGGCTAAAACAAAACAGTAGCTACACCTGAAAACTCAAAGAAATACAATTGCATTCTAATTCAATATAGCGTAAATTGTATTGTTCAAACTTTGTTATTGGGCGTTCAGGAAAGGCTCGACCTTACATGTCACTAATGGTTAACTTGGATCTAAGCGCAGTTCACCACCATAACATGTATTTTAATTGCTGTGGTGAATGTGAGAACCACCGAGGAAAAAGAACCAGCGACATATGGAACCAACAACAACATGCATAGTGGTTGCCAGTATGAGCGCTGGGGCACCGCTAAAGGCCCAGCTGTGGTTCTACAACCAGTGAAAAACCACTGGACTCCATACAGCCACACATGCTTTTTCAGCTGCGGAGAATTAAGCGACGAGATATTCGTCAGAATAAATGATTCTGCAGGAACTTTATCACTTCAATAGATTACTAAGATATTAAGATATATCACCATTTTAAATGTTATTGTGTTCTAGCAGTTTATTATAATTTGGTCGGATACTTTTTTAAGGGGGAGGGAAGCTGGGTGGAGTGGGGGAGGGGGGGTTGCAGCAGTAGCCTACATTCAGTGTATTTAAACAAGATATAATGCTCTGCATTAGTAGGCTGCATTATGTATTTGTTTGTTTTGTTGCTATCAGTTAATTCAGCTTTTGCAGTTCAATAAAATAGTGTAGTATTTCAATCAATGCATGATGCTTTATAAAGGTGCCTGAACATCACCGTTTTACACTCTTACCTTTTCTGCAGTCATACGGGCATGCGTTGCCTATAAACATTTACGCTATTTGTGTCATTTTAGATGTCATGGCGATACATTAATATACCATATACTAGGCTATATTACACGGTTCTGTGTAAACTGAAATAGGAGCGTGATACATTTCCTTTTACTTACCAAAAAAAAGATAGTGCCAGAGCTGTTGCTTTTATTTAGATTAAGTAAATAACCATGAACCACAAACCATCTGACTTACTTTCCCCCCGATCTGAATATTTGTACCTCCAATCTTTTTATTTCTCAGCAAATGCCACAATCGTATCTATTTATTTATTATAGGACTTGCTCCCACTGAATATAAACAACATGTCTCTCTCCTCTCTCTCGTCGTGATCCTTTCGCTTGTATATACCCCCAAACCTTCTCCTAAAAGTAGGCGGTAATTATTAGTGGAAAATGGCGTTGCGCTATTAAGTCGCCAAATCGCTACCTACCATTGGAGGGCCACCTGGGATTGATGAGGCGCAGTGGCCAATGAGACTGCGAGGAATGAATGAACGGGCTCCAGTTAAAGGGGGCGGTAGAAGAGGTAGAGCCAGTCCACGGAGAAACAGGGACCCTCCGCGATAAACACAGGCGAGCCATAGAAATAAATACACACCCAATCGGAACAGCGTTTTTTGAGATGCTCCACACCGAGGACACCTAGTAAGATAATTATTTAATTCTTCGAGTGCATTTTATCGCAGCCAACTGCCGCAGTCAAGAGAAGAGGACTCAAGGAAACTCTTCATTTCGTTGCATTTTGGATTTTTGCAGCACAAGTTAAGTAGAAGTAAATTCAGTGTTCGTTAAGCCGAGCTGGTTTTTTTTCTCATGAGCGGAGCAGCGTTTTGAATCACATCTGATATGGTGTTTCTAAGGTTGGAACTTGAATCGTTGCCTGCCAGCATTTGATTTTGTTCTTAAACTTATTCGCTGTAGCCGTGTGCTGATTTAAACAAACAGACTAAAACAAAATACGCTAACTGAAATCATGTTACTGGATGCTGGTCACCAGTTCCCCGGACTGGGAGTGGGGTCATTTGCCAGGCATCACTCAGCGAGCGAGATGCAGGAAAGAGACTTGAGTTTGTCACAAAATAGCTTCGTAGACTCCGCACACATGGGTGCGTTTAAGCTGAACCATGATCTCTCCCCGGGACAGAGCTCTGCCTTCTCCACACAGGCGCCCGGCTACCCTGCTGCGGCTATCGGGGCTCATGCCGCCCATGTCACGTCGTATGCAAGCTCTCCATTCAACTCAACCAGGGACTTTCTCTTTCGTAGTCGTGGCTTCGGAGAATCCTCTCCGGCGAGCAGCCAACACACTATTTTTGGCCCCTCGGCGGGATCCCTCCATCACTCCCATACAGACACTCAAGGCCACATTCTGTTCCCCGGCATCCACGAACAGCACGGGTCCCACGGATCCCCTAATGTCCTGAACGGGCAGATGAGACTCGGACTACCCGGGGAAGTTTTTGGACGCTCCGACCAGTATCACCAGGTCTCCAGCCCGAGGACCGACCATTACTCGGCAGCCCAGCTCCACAATCAGTACGGCTCTATGAATATGAACATGGGGATGAACATGGCAGCCCACCACCACCCCGGTGCCTTTTTCCGTTACATGAGGCAACAGTGTATCAAGCAGGAGCTCATCTGCAAGTGGATCGACCCCGAGCAGCTCAGCAACCCGAAGAAGGGTTGCAACAAAACTTTTAGCACCATGCACGAGTTGGTCACGCACGTCTCAGTGGAGCATGTCGGGGGACCGGAGCAGACAACCCACGTCTGTTTCTGGGAGGAATGCGCCCGGGAGAGCAAGCCGTTCAAGGCGAAATACAAACTGGTGAACCACATTCGGGTGCACACCGGGGAGAAGCCTTTTCCATGCCCCTTCCCCGGCTGTGGAAAGGTCTTCGCACGGTCAGAAAACTTGAAGATCCACAAGAGAACACATACAGGTAATTATCAAAACATTGACGTTGTTTTTATTGATTTATTTCAAATAATAAGATCGGTTTTATTGCTGGGAGTAAGCCGGCATGTGCATTTATTTCGCTGGTGTAAACATGTGCCTTGCCAAGCGCAAACACGAATTAAGATCTAATTATCAGTGGCTATTTTCGGCTGCTAAAGTCGATAGTATTCGTATAAACAGTCAAAGTAGATTTAGGACCACATCCGGGAGAGTGAGAAAATTAGTTTGGATAGTATAACATAATAATGCTTTGTTTTACTGCTACATTAGACATTTTAACAATTCGTTAGAATGTAAAACATTTACCAAACGTGTAAAAAACTGTTTAATCAGGCTTGTCCACGTTTTACTGTTTGGGGTAAACTTAAAATGGGTCAAAGGGGGAAGTGGGAGCGCGTTGCGTGCATCGTAAAGCAGACAGGGTGGTGTAGTAAATCCTATCAATTGATTTCATGTGGATAGTGCGCTTTTACCGCTAATATGTCCCCACTTTTTCCTTTAGATTTGGCCGTAGATAAATTATTCACACCCCATATCTAATCGATTTGAAATTCCTGTTTGTTTAGAAGTTGTGTGTTATGGTGTGGGTTTAGTCGAGGACAGCAGTAGGCCTACTGTTTAAGCGTGAGGAATGTCTTTTGTTTTCTCATGTGTCCCTTTTGATAAGTAGCTAAGGTGCTAGACAGGGCCATTACCAGCCTTTCACATTTTGACTTATTTTCTTGGAAATTTTATTATGGTGTCTTGCCATGAAATTGGTCAGGTGCTAATTAGATTTTTATTGTCTCCCAGCAAATGGTACGCCTTCTGTAGGCCTACTGAGGACGGCCTTATCCCTCTCTCTCCCACCCCCCCAAATCACCATGCGCATTATTTATGAACTCCCCCTCTCGTTTTAAGATAAGCCTTCAACTTTGAATACAACAATCAGGATCCTGCTATGCGTTGTTTTAAAAGTGTAATTGATTGCTGTGATTCAAGAGCATATCACTATAAACTCCAACGTTTGCATTTATATATTACGAATGAACTGCACAACTGCTACCCCGAGGCATTTCTCTGTGCAAAATATCTGAATACATTTATTCCTTTTTTTTCTGCAGGAGAGAAGCCGTTCCAGTGTGAGTTTGAGGGCTGCGACAGAAGGTTTGCAAACAGCAGCGACCGAAAGAAACACATGCACGTTCACACGTCGGACAAGCCATATCTCTGCAAAATGTGTGACAAGTCCTACACACATCCCAGCTCTCTACGAAAACACATGAAGGTAAATACATCGTGTCAATAAATGTGTGTGCTCATTATTAATGTGTGTGCCAGGCCTTTGTCATGTTGTTTTTTTATTTACACTTGTGATTATTGCAATTGTACAACAGTCAGTCTGATCTAAATTCAAATGCTTTTTTTGATGCTAATATTTATCTCTCTTATTTTCCTCCAGGTGCATGAAGCCTCCCCACCACCACCACCATCAGACTCTTCACCAGCAGCCAGCTCTGGTTATGAATCCTCCACACCTCCAGGCCTGGTATCTCCCACCACCGAGACCCACAGCAACACCACTATGTCCCCAGCCTCAGCTGTGCACCACAACACCAGCCACAATGGCCTATCCTCCAATTTCAGTGAATGGTATGTTTAGGACTAAGCTGAAATGAAGCAACACACACTAATTTCACAGCACTGGACCTTTCAGCAGGAGATTGTGCATACAAGAGGCACACAAACATTTGTTTATTTTATTATTTTTGATCTGCCAGGGAAGATGAAGATTACCAACAGAGGAAAATATGTATAATAGTCGAGGTGTATTTCATATTGTAAATAATTACTGAAAGCCCACTTTCCCATTGGTTGTGATAGTTTGTCCGTCTTTGGTGTATAGATGTTCCTTCAATGGTAGCTATTTCTCTAACTGGACTTTTAGTGCACATATTACGAAGAAATTGTACTATAATGTTGAATATTGTGATCCCAAGGCAAATTGATTGTACTATACTAAACATCTATAAACTGGAAAGAGTGCCAAAGTTAAAATTTAACTCGAACAGACCACAATATTATGCTTGTGAATGTATACTTTAGTTTGCTGGGCTTAACTTGTGATGTTTTGTGCTTTGCAAGTTTGAATTGTGAAATACTATCTGGAAGATTGTGAGGAAAATAAACGTTGTGCCGTTCGATTTTCTGTAACTACACCCTTCCTTTTGTAAATATCAACTGCCATATTTATCCATTTGTAATTAAATTATGGTATTTACTTGCTACAGATGAAACAGTATTTATAAAGAATGTTTCTTTACTATAAATATGTACAATTGTGAGCTAAACATGGGCAGTTGTTTCGTTATGTGCTTTTGTTCAAAGTTTTAAGAGGTGTTTTCTTCCTAATCGTGATAAGAATTTTACTGCATACAAATATAATAAAAGGTGTTGCAAGTGCTAAATATTTTTCTTTCATTTTTAATGCTTTCTGTTTTGATGGCTGCTGGTGCAGCTTAGTGAGTAGCATCTTTATCGGGAAAGATGTTGTCTGTTTTGGAAGTAACCATGGCACTTTATTAAGTCTCGGACATTATAACTTATAGCCTCTTGGACAATTCTTAATTGCACAATATTTGTCCTCAGGCTACAGGATAGGCTAAACCTCAGACTTTGCAAAGCCTGCTCAGGCCCTAACAATGGTGCTGTTGTTGTGCAGATTAAACAGGAGGTTTTGAAATAATTTAAACATGTACACAGACAGAATTTCCTGAAATACGGCCTACCCATAGGCACAAAGTTAATGTATCTAATTAAAATAATTTGTACCAGCGGTTTAAATATTTTAAATTAAGTCAAGAAAGCCAAGCAAACTAAGCATTTTCATTCTGCACTCTCAGCACTCACTGTGTGTTCCTGTGAGTCTATTAATTTAAAGAAATGTGGCAAAGCTTTCTCCATATCCTTCATATTCTTCTTGTCACTTTACATTTCCCCAGATACAGTCATTGAGTTTATTGGAAACACAGCCGCGAATGACCCCTCCCCCACAATGGACACTTGAGTGCACAGGAGCTGGTGAACTTGAACTTGACTCGGCTTAATCCAGTCTGTGAAAGCTTCTTCTTCTTGTGTAATAACCTGTGATGGGAGCTGGCCATATGTCTCTGTACCTCTGTTATTAATTTAGGTTTGAAGAACGCTTCAGGCGTGTTTGTTTTAATTTGACGCATTGTAGTGCTGTGAGCAAAGATAATGACAGTGAACTTGTATAGTTCATATACGGATCTGACTGAGGCTCTTTGAAGAATAAATAATTATGGCTATTTATGAATTAAATAGGCTAAAGAAAAAATAAGTGTTTTTCCGCTAGTTGTTGGTTGTATTGCTGGCCTCTGCTGACTGCGCATGCTTCTGTGTGGATATGTTACTGTCATGTTAGTATTATATTTGTCGTGCTTCATAGGCGTTATCATAGAAAACACATAGTGGGTCTTGTGATAGTGGATATCCGCCGCAGGCCGACTCTCCGCTGCTGCAGCAGCAGCAGCAAGTGACACTGTCTGGAGCTCCTCTAACTGCAGGCAAGGTTGTCTCATATTACAGGCATGCTCGCATTATTTGTCACAGAATCATGAGGTAAATAAAAGGGTGTTAGAATCTCCAAGAAAACAATGCTAAGTTAAAACTTGTAAATGGTATCAACTGAAATCAATTACTATAACTGTTTTTCTCGCGTAAAAATCCTACATCCTTTTTTTTGTTTATGTTTGGATCGTTTCTATTGGTAACATCTGTTGTGCTTCTTTTTTAGCAAAAGTGTAATAACTGAAATGAGTTTACCACACAGTCTAACTGTAAATATTGGTTTATGTGCATCTTATTTAGCACATGAAATCACCTCCTAATGGCCCCTTCGGTGGCTGACCTCTCCGGCGGAGGAAGGTATGACCTGTGGGGAGTGGAAAAGGTCAGCTCCACACAGTGTGTCGATGCCGGTTCCTGTTCGGCTCCAGCTGCGCTGATATTGATCCGCGGAGAAGGAAGAGCTTTTTTCCTTCACTCTGAGCATTGTTGTCTGTACTGTAAGGATAGTTCACTGTCAGAGCACTCCCTGTCTGCCTCACTGGGCCTAGGGCTTAAAGGTGCTGTTTTTCGGGAGTCACACTCGGACTCAGGCCAAAGTTCAGCAGTCAATCTTTAAGGTCACATAATAAGTTCACTGACCAATTTCAAGCGTTCTGTGTGAGCGTATTTAAAGTGGTGTCATTGCGCACATGCTGCAGGTGGATAGGAGAGAACAACATGCCAAACACTTTCTAATGCACATTTTTACTTTCAATAACTGTACGCTCATTAAGTATGTATAACTTTATATAACATCCTGATAACAGGTTGAGTCGATAATAAAAACATTACAAGGGAAGCAGCAGATTTTTGGACTCTTGACGAACGTCTCAGGAAACAATTAGCCGTTTAGAGCGAGACAGTGTGTATTCTTGGAATACAGCATGCACACAGGATTTGTTAATGACCAATATATATTTATTTATTTCGCACAACTTTATTTAGCCTAACACTACGTCAATGTAGATGAGTACTGCGCCCCCGCTGGTGTGTGTGTGTGTGTGTGTGTGTGTGTGTGTGTGTGTGTGTGTGTGTGTGTGTGTGTGTGTGTGTGTGTGTGTGTGTGTGTGTGTGTGTGTGTGTGTGTGTGTGTGTGTGTTTGTGTGTGAGAGTCAGAGAGAGATATTTCTTTATAGGGAATGAGTCCCCCTTGCATTCGAACATTTTTTGAATTAATCTTCACTGTAGTTGTAGTTCACTTATCTTGCTTATATATAATAGTTTCTGTAACTTTATGTGAGGGTGAGGTTTGAGTAAGGGCGAAGCAAGGAGCGCGTATAGCTGCAGGCCTCCAGGGAAGGAAATCAAATCAGTGCGTTCAAGTGATTCTGCACATGCTGCGCTCGTGTGCGCGCGTATCCTGTACTAACATGTCAGACCTGTCAGTCTCTCAGGTGAATATATCTGCTGTATTGGTTCAGTGTTCACATCAGCAGTGATTATTGTGTTTTTGGCAGATTTTATTGTAATATATTAATTATCTTCCACACTCTCTCTTTTTCTCTCTCCCACTTATTCCCTCTCTCACACACACATTTAGTGCAGCTATACTGGCACGATCTTGTTTTTCATTCTAAAGCAAGGAAATATATATCGTTGTGTTACTGTAAAACATTGCGTGTTTTTGCATACAAATCCCTAATTTCAACGATAATGGAGAGTAAAACAAAAGCAGGCCTGATACAGCATACATTATTGATCTTAGTACTTATGGTCATGGCAGCATAATTGTTTTCCCCTTATTGTTAACGGCAAATATATTGTTTTCTATGTTTTTAATTAAACTTGTAAACAAAACATTTATATTTCCGAGATATCCACTTGAGACTTGCTTTAAGATATGACGCGTTATAAAAGCACATGATGGTGGTTGTTATGCGCAGTAGTGGCCATGGCTATACTGGGGCGTGTTAACGCCAGACAACCTTTGTATTTCAAATAGTGTTGTAAACAAAACTATTATTGCACAATGTAGGAATCAAAACAATGTAAATACATATTTGTATTTTTAAATGAATGAATGACAAACATTGTATCATAGCTACTACGAACTGTTTGGAAGTTATTATTTGTAGTTTTTGCAAGCAAACACTTTTCTAAGCACAATTAGAAGATTTATAGCCAATTACACGTAAAAAACATAATATTTATTAAAACCGAGACAATATTGCTCATGAATGTTTACAATTATTCCAAACAAGTTTTGTTTTGATTGAAATGAATTTAAAATATATTTGAAGTACATTTTAGACGATTTTAAATCGACCTATTCACAGGCCTTTCTTTTTGTGAATAGCTGCGTCATTATAACATAACTGAAAGGCGTTTTAATTGTGGAGTTGTAAACACTTTTGCTTTGTTTGCACACTTTAAATTCGTATCTTTTCGTTTCTCAATGTGATACTTCCCAAATGGGCCTCCTTGGTAGAAATAACAGAGCCACTATGAAGAGTTTTGTCGGCCACAATGTTTTGAAAGAAAACTTTTTAAACAAACGCCATATCCTCTAATTGAATTTGAGCTTCTCTAATGAAATGATCGTGTCCGTTCGCCGGCCTTTGTTATTTATAGGCGCACAAGTATCACATCAAACAGCGGGCCTGCTCGCCAAAAAAAGCACTATTTTAATACGGTAAATACATTTTACTCAATGTTTCATAAAACTATTCAACTTTAAATTGAATTCAACAAATAATGTAAAATGTTTTATCTTGCAGTACCTTTACAAATATAACTTTTTTTGCATGATTGATATGAATTAAAATGCCTAGCAAAATAAATATGAATCTAAAGGCTATGCCAAGTGTTTATACTCTGCAGAGGAAGCTGCTTGTGGCCTTCATTATAATCTCTCTTGCTCTCTCTAGTCTCTCTGTCTATCTAACTGAACAATTTAGGGTCAGTTTATCATGCAGTTTGTCATACAGACAAATATAGTAGCTACACTTAATTAACATTGCAACATTTATATGTATTCCTCCCATAAAGACAATGTAATCATTGTTGCTTTTTTTCATTGTTTCTTTACCTTTTTTCGTGTGTGTGTGTATGTCTGTGTGTCTGTGTGTCAGTGTGTCTGTGTGTCTGTCTGTGTGTCTGTCTGTCTGTCTGTGTGTCTGTCTGTCTGTGTGTCTGTGTGTCTGTCTGTGTGTCTGTGTGTGTGTGTGTCTGTCTGTCTGTGTGTCTGTCTGTGTGTGTGTGTGTGTGTCTGTGTGTCTGTCTGTCTGTCTGTCTGTCTGTCTGTCTGTCTGTCTGTCTGTCTGTCTGTCTGTCTGTCTGTCTGTCTGTGTGTCTCTGTGTGTCTGTGTGTCTGTGTGTCTGTGTGTCTGTCTGTGTGTCTGTGTGTCTGTGTGTGTGTGTCTGTCTGTGTGTCTGTGTGTCTGTCCGTCTGTCTGTCTGTGTGTCTGTGTGTCTGTGTGTCTGTGTGTGTGTCTGTCTGTGTGTGTGTCTGTCTGTGTGTCTGTATGTCTGTGTGTCTGTCTGTGTGTCTGTCTGTCTGTCTGTCTGTCTGTCTGTCTGTCTGTGTGTCTGTGTGTGTGTCTGTCTGTCTGTCTGTCTGTCTGTCTGTCTGTCTGTCTGTGACATGGCTTATGTTGTGATTGTACTGAAGTCTATGTACAGTCTGTCTTCCTGTGCAACGCAGCCCCCATGGCCTTTCATCTGAGTTCAGCGGCCGCCTTTCTCACACAGATGAATGTGTTTCTGTGAAAGAGCCGGAATGGCTGTCACTTCTCCTGGCACGGCAGAGAAACAAACAAAACCCCCTACTCCTTTAAGGAAGCTGGCGCAGCCACCTCCCATCGGACACAAACAGTACAGAGTCAGAAGCACAAATAGCCTCAAAAGCTTAACACTCTCCCTTTCATGCAGAAAGCTTGGCATGACTGGCCCTCTCATGCACACCGAGTAACACAAAGTGGAGAGGTGCAGAGTAAATGACATACTCAAGCTTGACTGAGGTGTGCTTATTGTTGTGGTCTGCCCCAAAAAAGGGTAAGAATCCAACTAATCCCTCACAAACTCAGCATCCTCCCCTGCTGTTGCTTTTTCACTGAGGTTCTCAATATGGCTCCGACACAACACCTTGCCAATTCTTTGTATTGGCCACAATGGGTAATGTGCTGTTAGTATGAGGCGTGCTCAGGTAACTCTTTTCTGCTGCAGCCAAGGCTCTTCAAGACATGAGCAGGTGTACCATCAAAGACCAATTATCTGCAAGTAGAACACAAAACCAGCCTGGCTAATATCATCGCTTTGCTTTGATCTTGATTGATGTATTCACAGTTTGTGCACATCTTTGGTCTGTGCCTCTGGATCAAGTTTATTTAGCAGTGCAGATCCTTATATATAAGAAACAAACGTGTCATGGCGTCCCCACACACAGACACTAACAAAGTATGAGTGTAGACTTCCTCCTCCATTCAAAACCACCCTCAGCCAAGGAAATATTCAATTTCCCAACACCTGTAAACATGCTGTTTTACCTCGGCTGCTTTGATCTTCAAACAGGCCAGAGCTGTGCCCTGGGGGACACGGTGCAGAAAGGTGACTGGGTGGTGCGTGTTTTCGGTTTTATAGGGATGCCGGCAAGTAACGGAATATACCTCTTGGCCATTTTGCATTTCATATTTTAAGCTCATGCTGGAAGAATCTGCCATGCGTTCCTCATCATTAAGACCACCTCAGATGAAGCTGAAGCAAAATCAATGTCAGGCCTAGCTCAGACTGAAATCAAGACGCAAAATCAGCACCAAATGGACATGACCAAACATGGAAATCATTACAAACTAAATTGCTTCAGCTCCAAATTTCTATTTGAGGGATGTCGGAAAATCTTTTCGACTTTTGATTATTGGCATTTAGAAAGTTGCAAAAAAAGGAGACCAAGATAAGACAAAAACAAATGAAGTGTGCATTTTTTACAATTGGCTTCTGTCTTAAGTAAAATCTGATCATGGTGAACATCCCATTATTATTGCCTGTGAGATGTTACAACAATCTTTATTTAAAAAGACATCATTGATAACCCTAAAAAGTAAATTCGTCTTTTTTTTCATACCGGTTGCACATCGTGAACACATCCGATTTGTTTTCTATGACAGTGACAACAAAACACTTGTGAACATGTAATCTGCAAATCAGCTCCTGCTTGATCCTTCTCTCTGAACACTCATTGTGACACATTCGAAAAGTTTCAGAAGAACAGTTTTTTTAAACTATTCATGCCGGTGAACCTAGGTGTGCGCATGTTGTTCACTCCCCCTCCGCTGTCACTCATATTCAATTCATGAGTTATCAGAAAACAAAAGTCACCGCTCATATTCAAATAGATTTATATGACATGACAGAGGAATGAGTTGAATATGCCCCCTTCTCCCCCCCCCCCTCACACACACACACTAGCCTCCCCGTCTTCTGTCACCTGCTCTGTTTTCTCTTCTTTTCAGAAACTGTGTATTGATTCCTTGCTAAAATCTTACAAGACAACCCTTGACATGAGCGTAATCTAAAGGAAAACAGTGACATGAGTTGTCAGTGAATGTCCCTTCACTCACTGAGATGATTTAATTCATGATGTGTTGTGACATGACTCTGTTGAATGTTTAATATCTTAAAACACTTCAGTGGTAAAAGGCTGTCTGACTTCCACAGGTTTATCTAATGAGACAGAAATGAAAGAGGACAGGGATCAAACCCCATGATACAGACTCTTACTCGGCAAATCCTTATCACTCTGATCTTAACAGCGTTTTCACCGTCTGCTTCTCTCCAGAGGGTTCCGTTCGCTGGGGGAGAGACAAACAAATAGCACACTGGTGTAGGCTTTGTCACATGCAAATTAGCGGCTCTAAACTTTTTTTTTTTTCTTTTGCTGAATTTCCTTCACAACCAGCATTTGGTCACTAGACAGGATATTGATTTTACATCTTGATATATTCCTTGATTTGATTATACAACTAAAGAGGTCAGGCCGTTTTTTCCATCTTTATCAGTGCTAGCCTTTCTCTGCAGGGTGCCGCTCGGATGGCACCCCATAGACATGGTAAGTTCTCTCAGAAGACGCTCTGGTTGCTAGCCTCTAGTTTTTGAGTTTAGTGGGCTGGAAGGAGATCATTTGATTGACTTCCACCTCGATTTGTTCGCTCTCCCTCTCCCTTATACCTGGCAGTCCTTTGACAGTATGAGACCTTTCTGGTCAGTGAACGTATTGACTGGCAATCAGTTAGCACTTGACATGTCAATGCCCAGTCCAGTGTAGTCCTGTTAGGTTCTAGGTGTTTCTGTGTATTTCTCTATGACAGGATTGATTGATTTGCCAGCCATCTAACAGGTTATGATAGAATAAGTCATTGTGTCATGCTCCTCGAGATCACTTGCATGACTTAAAACATGGATACATTTCCGCTGTTAAATCTCAGTTCTTCATTTAGCTGCCATTTGTTTAGAGGCATATCAGAATACAAATCTCAATTAACAAATGCGCATTTTTATTTAATTTCTACCCCGATTACCTTTTGTCATGCAAAGCTGTTGCCTTTCCTACATCCACCTCCAATCTAATCTCAGCCATTTGGCCCTAAAATGTAAAACCAAACAAAGTCAACTGACCCCCCCCTGTGCCCCCAGGAAAACCAAAGCTCATGTTGATAAAGGTTGTCAGATCTTCTTTGAGCATTTCAGAAATGCTCCTGGGACCTTGATTGTGAGGTACTAAGTGTAAACAGTCACCTCAGTAGCAAAATAAGTTGCAAACCATTTTGTAAAAAGTTTTTCCAGATGAAGGCCAGTTGCAATGGCTAAGGCCAAACAAATGATGGGCATCATACTGATGGATAGTAGCATGGGTTTTATAAAAAGTGTCAGGGTACCACAAATTGTTGGTGTGCATTTACTCTTCAATGACAGGTTTTTGCATATCATTTTTGAAGGATCCATATTTTTCTTGCAAAACATGAATATAAACATGACTCTAAAAAACAGCTCACGCGTGGCTCGTTCAGTGCGCCGCTGCACGCTGACATCCCCTCCTGTCTCCTGTTTTTCTCCGCTCACCTGAAAAGGAGGCGTTGATGGTTGTGTGATCCCCTGTTCTAGGAGTGTTGGCTAAGTTTACTTCCCACCTAGAGTCTCCTGAGTCGGGGGGTACGGAGCCCCTCTGGAACTCCCCCCTCTTGGTCCAGGAGTGCCGTGCGGGAGCCCCTGTCCCACCAACACTTGATAAATAAATCAGACACGCTGTTGACAGCCGCTTACAGTGAAGCAGGAGGATGGGGAATAACATGAAAAGAGCGGTATTCATGACAGATATTTTCACGGCTGGTGGAAATAAATAAGACTTGGAGGAGGGCCTTCATTTAAAAAAAAGAAAAGAAAGGGAAACAGTTTAAACACACTGAGATTGAATGAGAAATTCCCCCATGAGTTAAATATTTGGAAAGTGAGAAAGCTGGCTGTTGATAAAAGACAATCCTGTGCTGCATCAGGGAGCAACGTCGATGACACATCGAGAAGCATGCTTTTTTGTTGTTGTCAGATGCACAGTGAGCTTCAGTGAGAATAACAGCCCTGTCCCCTCTCTGTGCTTTAACACTATACGTGCAGAACGTCTCTCGCTGCTTTACAATGGATGTTCCATATTTGAGGGAAAGGCTAAAGACAGTGTGGTGTGAAGCTAAGGGTAGAATTACTAAAGCTTTAACACTGATACCTTTGGGACCTATGCCCTAATCAGGTGGCTGAGTTGATGGAGCCCATGGCAAGAGGAGAATCATGACGATTATGGCATGTTAGCACACGTCTGAGGGTGGAGTGGACAGACAGATGAGTTCATCAGTGGCAGGGCCGTTAGCCCCCATGCTGATCGGTAACTACCACGCGGGCCCAACCATGTCCTCACGCACAGTGGCCCCTCATTAAAAGTATAGGGAGAGTTAGGTCTATGTGCATATAGGTTTTCTTTCAGAATGATTTTCAAAAGTGAAGGCTGCATGATTGATATTCGTCTCATACATGAAGACAGTCCTGCACACATATACACTTTCCAGCGAGTAATACTGTCCTTTTAAGGTCACCTGCCACAAGCAATGCACAAAATAAAAATGCCTTTTTCTGCAATTTGGTTTTGACTTTGTTACGTGACTTTGTTATTACAAAAGCATAACGTTAACAGATAACCTCTGAGAAGCAGGCTCGTCAACATTGAGCGTTTCACTTGTCTTTCAACATGTGTGTGAAAACAATTCATGCTTTCTGACCGTGTGTGACCCTGCATTGTCAGAGAAAAATGCACTGTAAGCTGGTAGGCATGTCAAGCCACAGTATGGGGTCCTTACTTGTGCTATAATCCCAGCCATGGCCTTTTAACCCTCTACGGCTCACCATTCTCTCCACTGCTCTCTCCTCTCCCTGCACCTGACAGTGGAACACGAAAAAACAAATGGAGACCTTGAAAACCATAAGGCACTGCTTGTTCGTCCTCTAAGTTGCATTTTTTGTAACCATAGCTTCTTGGCCTGTTTTTGTTTGTAGATTTACTTGTGTTTTGTTTAGAAATGTAATATCTTTTGCAGAGTTGGCCCTTCTAAATTCACATGCAGCCTGGGGATGATATTGATTTGCTGTTTGCACAGTCTGTCTCATCTCGGATACAAGGGCTGCAGTTTGTATTCAGGTGAATGTTTTCCCACCTGTCAAAAAGTCAGCTCAAGATCCGGCTTGACATTAAAGTAAGTCATACAGGCTTGTTTGCCATTTTTTTCCCTGAGTACTTTGAAAGATACCCTATAGCTTGTTTGCAAAATTCCTCCAAAAATCTCGGTGAAGTCTGTTTCAGCTTTAGAATAGATGCCTTATTGTTGGTACATTTTATTTTCTTGTTTAAAGGATATATTAATAAAATCTTTTGAACTCCTCCCCTCCATTGTTTGATGTTATACACTGATATAACAATTACTTTTAGGGTTATGATCTTCCATCACACTTTAGTGCACAACTACTCAGTGAACTTGATTTCACTTTTCTCTCTTACTTCCCACCATCCCCCTACTTTAACTAATAAAGCCTTGTTCCCTGCTGATGGAAAATTGTCAGTTTACCTCGAGCTGCAGGGGGCCTGGCAATCAGGCCTTAGAAAAGCAGTGCCAGGTTAACCTGCTGTGATAGTGGACTCTAGGGACAGTGCCCCACCTCTGCCTGACATGCAGGGCCTCTGCACACCAAGAAGAGGCTCGCCTTACGCACAATAGAATTGTTACCAGCCTCTTCAGTTTAACATTATGAAAATCTACCTTCGGGTCAGACCTTTCCATGCTTTAAATTGTTTCATTATTTCTTTCATATCTTCTTTGATTGCATTTCTTGTTTTGATTGTGTGAGGATTTGCTTCTTTATGGAAAATGTTCTTCTACTTCCTAACTTCATGTATAATGACGTGATTGCCTTGGTAAGTCTTGTTGTCGCCTCTAGGTAGGCCAACAAAAGCATCATACATAAGAAACACAAAAGGAACCTTTTGAGAGTCAATCTCGCCAATCTCCTAGAGGAATTGTTAAAAGGACACTTACAGTATATGGGCTCAGAAGTCTAGGATGGAGATGCTCTGTAGCAATTCACATTTCCTCACCTTACTAGTGACCTCCAGGGCCAAGCTGAACACCAGGGATCGCAAGACTTGAACAATAGACAGTAATCCAGAAGTGTTTCTTAACCTGAGCACTCCAAAGCATTTGTGATGCAGATACCTTCTGAAGCACATAGCTATGCAAAACTGAGCATTGGAATTGGACACTTTGCTTGTTCATTTAGATTCATGTATTTGCACTGGAACATTTACATCATAATGCACAGCCATCATTGGCCCCACAATGCAAATGTATTTTCCGTAGAGCCTGGATATGGGCAGTGTTTGAGAACATGCAGGGTTGCTATTTTTCCACCACAGATGGAGCACCAGTTTACCCTGACAGAAGGGGTCATTATCAATCAGACCCCAAAACATACTGCAGCGTTTGGTCATTGTATGTAGCTACAGCTACTATGAGGTCGATGTGTGTAGCCAGCCTGGTGTCAAGATGCAAAGTGTCACCTGCAAGCTTATCACAGTTTTATGCAAACCTCTTTGTATTGACTTCAACACATTTGACTTAATGAAGTGAATTAATTAAACTGAATTGAATTCAGGAACTCTTTAAATAGCAACACAATTAGTCAAGCAACCTGGTTGCGACGTGTCGCCTTCTGCATTGTCTTCATGTTTCTGTCTTTGTGCCATTCAATTATAGTCGTTTTCTGTGCTCAATTAATAGCAATTGGAGGTTATTTTTAATACAGGTCAATGAGGAGTTTATTTCACATTGTGTGAATGGAGTATAGTTTTATTTAAAAATCAAAAATGGCAAATATTTTGCACCAGCAATGGCTCTAGGAATGGCAATGTAAGATGGTTTGCCAATTATTTATTTTTTACATTGATGGTCCCCAGAAAATGAAACCATTTCACCTTTAGCTAGGAATTAAATTATTGGTGTTTAGATTTCCATAAAATTCCATTGCCATAAAAAGAGTATCGTGGTTGCCTAGCGCGGTGGTTCTCAACTGGTCAGGCCTCGGGACCCACTTTTTCCTTTGTCAATAAATCGTGACCCGAAATGTTGAACCACTCAAATCTATTCAACAAAAAATTGTGGTGTAATATATACGCTTTTCAGCATACAATATTAATTAAAGTGAAGTACAGGGCATATATCCCTTGTATCCCTTCACAGAAGTATGCTTTTAAAAAAGGTTGAATAAGATGATGGAATCAAAGCTGAACTGTCCCAGAAGGGGGGTATGGGGGGATTTCCCCCCAGGAGATTTTTAGAAATACTAACATATAAACTACACATTTTGGTATACTCTAAATAAATTACTACCCGACATATTAATAATATTTGATGCCATTGTTTGTTTTTCACTTTGTTCTGTTGAACTTACTGCTCCACACAGAGTGAAGAGTAAAGCTTTTGTGAATTACTTTAAATTGTGGGTAGGGTAGATAGCTCCCATTGTTCTGTGACCTGTCAATGATCAAACCGGGGGTCATATTTCATTATGTGTTCATTTTTATCTGAAGTTGTACCCATGGAAGTATAAAGAGTAGTTCTACCGCAAAGTTATTCTCTGTCGGGACTTCTGGCAACAATCTTGATTCTGATTGGCCAGAAGTCTCTTTGCTTTATTGAGAATATGATCACTACTTGACAGAAGTTTTCAAAACCGTTTATGGTCTCCGGTACTTCCAGTCCAACGCCTACTGCATGCGCAGCGTTAGAAAATCGTGCCTTCAAAATAAAAGTTTGACTTGGAAACAAATAAAATATATTTTTTTAATTTTCTCACACATCTGCGACCCACTCGAAACGGGTCAACTACCCACTTTTGGGTCGCGACCCACCAGTTGAGAACCACTGGCCTAGCGCATGCTTGTAATGACCTTGTAGCCCAACTAGCAGGTCAAAGTTTCCACTGTATTTTGTAAAATACCTCAAGATGGATGGACATTCAATGTTTACAGGGGATGAGTCAATGTGCCTTTGGTGATCCTTTGACTCTGTGTGCAACTATTAGGTGAGCATTTTGTAATTTCTAATACTTGGGTTATGATTTAAATTCCTTCAGAACAAACGACAAACAAATAAGAAGCTGCTTCACTTTGAGTTTAGTGTCGACTAACAACTGTTAGCAAAAATGCTAAACATCCGCATGTTAGCATAATCAATGTTAGCATGCTTAGCTAGCATTTAGCCTGCACAGAGCATGGCTACAGACTCTTGGGCCGTTTCTCAATCTCGAGGATACTGGCTTCCAAGCCAATATTTCAAGGATACTACGTTATCGAGTGCCGCCGAAGGACTGTTCCAATCTCCAGCATACTTGGAATTCCACCGAGGCCGCGTCCTTGGTTTGGGGGAAATTTCGAGGCTGCATATGGGTAGACTTCGCGTCCTTAAAATCCCCACAATGCTTTGCGCACGGACCAATTTCAAAAACCCTTGCGGAGAATGGCTGAAGGCTGAACCGACGCAGCACACATTTAAATGTAAGTATGTAGTGGCGTAGAACATATGTTGGTAACAGTTTCCGCGCCAGAGTATTTTTGTTGGGTAATCTATGGTAGGGCTAACCCATACAGTGGTGGGGCTCAAGTCAGTATTTGTAATGTAATTATTACACGCTATATCGCACCCCTTGACAGTGAAACGCCAAGCGTGAGGCTTTTATTAGCTTTTATTAGTCTCCTTTTATCAGCTAAATTACATCGAGAGCAACAGGTGTGAGTTAAACAATACAATAGCCTATTCTGCTAATTCCACGTTGTTACAACATGCTACGCAGCGGCAGAAACAAGAAAAGTTGGCATTGTGGTGACACGTTATTGGACATAATTCACCCTATTGTGTTGCCACACGGACCCTTTAGTGGGAACACCTGTAGCGTTAGCTTCCATTCCTGCTAGCTCGTCAAGCAGAGCAGTTGATGTGACCTCTCTGTTATTAATGACGAATAAAGATTGGAACTCTGTTCTTAATACACCGCTTCCGACTCCCTTTTCCTGGCGCTACACTGGTGACCCCGACGTTTCCGAGAAAGTTTCCGGGAAATTAACGAGCATGGCTGAACGCGATGTGTTCGTAAGCTGCCGGAATTCTGGGAGCACGCCGCGGAGGCATGGTTCGCACATGTGGAGGCGCACTTCGCCTGCCGACAGGTCGGTGACGGGGACCTGAAATACTACCATGTGGTAGCAGCGCTGGGCAGCTCTGCGTCGTCCAGGTTGGTGGGATTCATCGCAGCCCCCCCACATCATGGCAAATATGAGGCGATTAAGGCCCTTCTCCTTAAGACATTTAGCTTATCTGCTAAGGAGAGGGCCCGCCAGATACTTGATATTCAAGGCCTAGGAGACAGCAAGCCATCCCAGCTAATGGAGAAAATGCTAAATCTGCTAGGGGGGGAAGATCCCCGGATTTTATTCACGGAGATTTTCCTGCGTCACTTGCCTCCCTGGGTCCAGACGGCGCTGGCCAACACGCCTGTCACGGAGCCCCGTGCTTTGGCTGAGGAAGCAGATAGTTTTTTCCTGGCTACTAGGGGTGTAACGGTACACGTACCCGTACCGAAATTATTCGGTACGGGCCCTTCGGTTCGGTACACGTGTGTACCGAAGTGTACCGAACGAATATAACGTTAAACGTAAAAAATTGAGAACGTGAACAACTTCTTGGAAGTAATCTCAGGTGCTGCGTCGCAGCATTCAGAGTAATTTCCTCACATTGGGCTCATCGCGTCATAGAGCGCGCAAGTCATTTCATTGGATGAGAGGGCATGCTATGAGAGCTGGTCAGAGGGATGCGTTCAAATTTAGTCAGTAATTTGAGGAACTGTCGAAAATTAATGGCGAACGCAGATAAAGTTGAGCTCGAAAATCCTCCAGCATCATTGAAGTCTTCGGTTTGGTAACATTTTGGTTTCGCAGTTACGTACAAGGATGACGGACAAAGACAGGTGGACCAAACCAAAGCTGTTTGTCGGCATTGTTCAACTAACATTGGTTACGCGGCTGGCAATACATCAAACTTGCACACTCTTGAAAAGGCATCACCCGAACGTGAATATCACCGGTACCAAAAGAAAAAAGACTGAAGTGCAAACCCAACTCCCGCTAGCATTTAGCCTCCACCACTCGCAAAAACTTCAGACCGAGCCAAAGCTATTACAAACGGCAAATATCCTTATGTTGCCATGTTAGCAAAGCGCTACCTGGCTGTATCTGCTACCTCTGTCCGTAGCGAGAGGGTTTTCTCCACAGCAGGAGACATTGCTAGTGCCAGCAGATCTACCCTTTCAGCAGCCATGTGGACAAGTTCATCTTTCTTTAAACAACATGAAAATACAATGACAAGCAAGTCCTAATGTCAAACTGGCTGCTTAGATGCTAGTACAGTACAGTTCAAATACAGATAATTTCAGTTCATCAAAATGCTGCACCTTAATGTTCATTTGATTATATTTTGTATTTATTTGAGTGAATATTCACAGTTTAATAATAATTAAAAACCCAAAACTAATAGTTTATGTTTTGTGAGTACTTGTACAGTAAAGTTCAAATACAGATTATTTCAGTTCATCGAAATGCTGCACCTTAATGTTTATTTTATTATATTTTGTATTTATTTGAGTGAATACATTATTCACAGTTTAATAATAATAAAAAAATATATATATATATGTTTTGTTTTGTGAAAAAAAATTCTGCTGTACCGAAAACGTACCGAACCGAACCGTGACCAAAAAACCGAGGTACGTACCGAACCGAAATGTTTGTGAACCGTTACACCCCTACTGGCTACACAACAGCCCGGTGCAGAGACGTTAGCTGCAGCTACAACCCCCCGGGAAACGGAGGGGCCGCCGCTCAGTAGTGGCTCTGAGCGTCGGCGGCACGTGCAGGCTCCTCTTCGTCAGCGACAGCGTTTCGGGGAGCCTGTTTCTGTGTGACACAGGCGCTCAACGGAGCGTAGTTCCAGCGTCGAGTGAAGACGTCGCCCGTGGGGGGCACGGACCGCGATTGACGACGGCTAACGGCGGTCCCATTCGCACGTACGGCGTGAGGCCTATGTGTCTGTGCATTGGAGGACAGCGTTTCAGCTGGGATTTCGTGACAGCGGACATTTCTTTTCCCCTCCTCGGAGCGGATTTTTTGACTCTTAGTGGACGTTAAGAATAGGCGTGTGGTTGATGCCTTAACGTTTTCTTCCCTGGTGTGCACACTTGGCAGCCCAGCGTACGACGGGCTGTCAGGCTCGCTGTCAGGGGCAGACACGTTTCTCAGACTGTTGGCCGAGTTTCCAGACCTGTCGCTACCCACCTTCTCTGCGCTTACCACTAAGCATGGCGTGGAGCACCACGTCACTACCGGCGGGCTTCCTGTCTACGCCAGGGCCCGGCGGTTGAACCCTTCTAAGCTGGCTGTAGCGAGGGCGGAGTTCGCAACCATGGAGCGCCTGGGCATTGTCCGCCGCTCCGACAGTCCTTGGGCTTCCTCCCTGCACGTCGTTCCCAAACCGAACGGCGGGTTCCGCCTGTGCGGGGATTACCGCCGACTCAACGACGCCACTACGCCTGACCGCTATCCGGTGCCGCACATTCAGGACTTTTCGGCGCATCTGGCCGGTACGGGGGTGTTTTCCAAGGTGGACCTGGTGTGTGGATACCACCAGGTGCCCATGCACCCCCTGGACATTCCCAAGACAGCAGTGATAACGCCTTTTGGACTTTTTGAGTTCCTGCGGATGCCTTTTGGACTCAAGAATGCCGCTCAGACGTTCCAGCGCCTGATGGATTCGGTGCTGCGGGACCTGCCGTTTGTGTTTGTCTACCTCGACGACATACTCGTCGCCAGCGCTTCAGTGCAGGAGCACCTGTCACACCTCCGAGCCCTTTTCACACGGCTTAACGAACACGGATGAATCATCAATCCTGCAAAGTGCGAGTTCGGGGTGTCGGACATTGATTTCCTGGGGCACCGCGTCACCAAGGGCGGTGCGACACCTCTGCCAGCGAAGGTAGAGGCTGTTGCGGCTTTTCCTCGCCCGCTCACAGCCCGGTCGCTCCGTGAGTTTCTGGGGATGGTGACTTTCTACCACCGTTTCATCGCCCGGGCCGCACACATCATGCGGCCGCTGTATGAAGCGTTGAAAGGCAAGACCCCCATCCAGGAAATGGACTGGACAGCAGAGGCGGACGGCGCTTTTGCTGAGGTCAAGACCGCGTTGGCTCAGGCGGCTTTGCTGGCACACCCATCATCTACGGCTCCCATCTCCATCACCACGGACGCGTCGGACTACGCGGTCGGCGCAGTGCACGAGCAGTGGGTGGAGGGCGCTTGGCAGCCGCTCGCCTTTTTCAGCCGCCAGCTGACGCCTAGAGAACGCAAATACAGCGCCTTTGACCGGGAGCTCCTCGGACTTCATTTGGCCGTGCGGCACTTCCGTTTCATGCTGGAAGGCCGTGAATTTACGGCATTTGTCGACCACAAGCCGCTCACCTTCGCCATGTCAAAAGTGGCGGAGCCTTGGTCGGCACGTCAGCAGTGACAGCTGTCCTACATATCGGAGTTCACTACGGACATTACGCACGTGGCTGGCAAGTCAAACCTGGTTGCTGATTGCCTCTCCAGGGTCGTCATCGGTGCCGTCCAGTTGGGCCTGGACTATACTCGCATGGCGGCGGACCAGGTCACAGATCCCGGCGTCCATGCTCTGAAGGTGGAGAGCGCGGGGCTGCGCTTGGAGGACGTGGTGTTCGGCGACGCGGGCATTACTCTCCTGTGTGATGTCTCTACGGGCCTAGCGCGGCCTGTCGTCCCTGCCAGCTGGAGGCGTCCTGTGTTCGAGGCTGTGCACGGCCTGTCACACCCCGGCGTTAAACCTTCGGTGCGTTTGGTAGCGGCGAAGTTCGTTTGGCAAGGACTGAAAAGGGACGTGAGGACTTGGGCCAGGGAGTGCGTGGCTTGTCAACGCACTAAGGTGCACCGCCACACGAAGGCCCCGTTGGAGCGTGTCCTGGTGCCTGAGAGGAGGTTTGATCACGTCAACATTGACCTGGTTGGTCCGTTGCCTTCCTCTCAGGGGTTTTCCTACCTCCTCACCATGGTGGACAGAACGACCTGTTGGCCGGAGGCGGTTCCGCACGTTTCGACATCAGCCGCAGACATTGCCCGGGCCTTCATTGCAACGTGGGTGTGTCGTTTTGGCACCCCGTCAGACATTTCCTCAGACAGGGGCTCTCAGTTCACGTCCGAGCTCTGGAACGCTGTGGCAGGCGGTTTGGGGGTTAAGCTGCACAGGACTACCGCTTACCACACTCAGGCTAACGGCCTCTGCGAGTGCTTTCATCGCTCCATGAAGGCGGCCCTCAAGGCTGGCGGCCCTCAAGGCCGGCCTTACGGACGGTAACTGGGTCGACAAGCTGCCCTGGGTGATGCTGGGCCTGAGGACCGCACCTAAGGAAGATCTGCAGTGTTCTACAGCGGAGATGGGCTACGGTCAGCCGCTGAGAGTTCCGGGGGATTTCCTCCCAAATGCATCAGCTCCCTGGTCTGCCACGGCCCAGCGAATTTTTCTGCATGACACGGCGGAGGCTTTCGCTCCAGTCCTGACTACTCAGCACGGTGCGCCAGGGTCTCAAGTTCCCGCGGAGCTACGCTCGGCTGGGCACGTCTTCATCCGTCACGACGCACACAGAGGCCTCCTGCAGCCCCCTTACGATGGACCTTTCCGGGTTTTGGAACACGGTGAAAAACACCTGGTGGTCGACATGGGCGGTAAGGCTGAGCACGTCTCGGTTGACCGGGTGAAGGCTGCTCACTTGGACGTGGACCGGCCGGTGGTGCTGGCTCGGCCGCGTAGATTCCACTGCTTTGATTCCACGGCTTTGATTCCTGTCAGGGAGTGTGGACCTGTTGTTCCGGTCCCTCCTCTGTCAGGAGCCGCACGGGCGGAGGTCGCTGTACCGACTCCGGTGCGCAGGTCTCGTGGGGGCAGGCGGATTGTTCCTCCCCGCCATACGGATTTTGTTTATACTGTAGCGCCAGGAAAAGGGAGTCGGAGGCGGTGTATTCAGAACGGAGTTCCAATCTTTATTATCCATTTAGTTATAGAGAGGTCAACACAACGTCTGCTCTGCTTAACGAGCTAGCAGGAATGAGGGCTAACTCTACAGGTGTTCCCACTAAAGGGTCCGTGTGGCAACACAATAAGAGAGGTGAATTATGTCCAATAACGTGTCACCACACAAGCCCCCCCAGAATTCACGTATAAACAAAATCCGTATGGCGGGGAGGAACAATCCGCCTGCCCCCACGGGACCTGCGCACCGGAGTCGGTACAGCGACCTCCGCCCGTGCGGCCCCTGACAGAGGAGGGACCGGAACAAAAGGTCCACACTCCCTGACAGGAATCAAAGCCGGGGGTCGGCCCCGTCTCGGCGGCCGAGCCAGCACCACCGGCCGGTCCACGTCCAAGTGAGCAGCCTTCACCCGGTCAACCGAGACGTGCTCAGCCTTACCGCCCATGTCGACCACCAGGTGTTTTTCACCGTGTTCCAAAACCCGGAAAGGTCCGTCGTAAGGGGGCTGCAGGGGGCCTCTGTGTGCGTCGTGACGGATGAAGACGTGCCCAGCTGAGCGTAGCTCCGCGGGAACTTGAGACCCCGACGCACCGTGCTGAGTAGTCGGGACTGGAGCGAAAGCCTCCGCCGCGTCACGCAGAAAAACTCGCTGGGCCGTGGCAGACCAGGGAGCTGATGCATTTGGGAGGAAATCCCCCGGAACTCTCAGCGGCTGACCGTAGACCATCTCCGCTGTAGAACACTGCAGATCTTCCTTAGGTGCGGTCCTCAGGCCCAGCATCACCCAGGGCAGCTTGTCAACCCAGTTACCGTCCGTAAGGCCGGCCTTGAGGGACGCCTTCATGGAGCGATGAAAGCGCTCGCAGAGGCCGTTAGCCTGAGGGTGGTAAGCGGTAGTCCTGTGCAGCTTGACCCCCAAACCGCTTGCCACAGCGTTCCAGAGCTCGGACGTGAACTGAGAGCCCCTGTCTGAGGAAATGTCTGACGGGGTGCCAAAACGACAAACCCACGTTGCAATGAAGGCCCGGGCAACGTCTGCGGCTGATGTCGAAACGAGCGGAACTGCCTCCGGCCAACGGGTCGTTCTGTCCACCATGGTGAGGAGGTAGAAAAACCCCTGAGAGGAAGGCAACGGACCCACCAGGTCAATGTTGACGTGATCAAACCTCCTCTCAGGCACCAGGAAACGCTCCAACGGGGCCTTCGTGTGGCGGTGCACCTTAGCGCGTTGACAAGCCACGCACTCCCTGGCCCAAGTCCTCACATCCTTTTTCAGCCCATGCCAGACGAATTTCGCGGCCACCAAGCGCACCGAAGGTTTAACGCCGGGGTGTGATAGGCCGTGCACCGCCTCGAACACAGAGCGCCTCCAGCTGGCAGGGACGACAGGCCGCGCCAGGCCCGTGGAAACGTCACACAGGAGAGTAATGCCCGCGTCGCCGAACACTACGTCCTCCAAGCGCAGCCCCGCGCCCTCCACCTTCAGAGCCTGGACGCCGGGATCTGTGACCTGGTCCGCCGCCATGCGAGTATAGTCCAGGCCCAACTGGACGGCACCGATGACGACTCTGGAGAGGCAATCAGCGACCAGGTTCGACTTGCCAGCCACGTGCTTAATGTCCGTAGTGAACTCTGATATGTAGGAAAGCTGCCGCTGCTGACGTGCCGACCAAGGCTCCGCCACTTTTGACATGGCGAAGGTGAGCGGCTTGTGGTCGACAAACGCCGTAAATTCACGGCCTTCCAGCATGAAACGGAAGTGCCGCACGGCCAAATAAAGTCCAAGGAGCTCTCGGTCAAAGGCGCTGTACCTGCGTTCCCTGGGCGTCAGCTGGCGGCTGAAAAAGGCGAGCGGCTGCCAAGCGCCCTCCACCCACTGCTCGTGCACTGCACCGACCGCGTAGTCCGACGCGTCCGTGGTGATGGAGATGGGAGCCGTAGATGATGGGTGTGCCAGCAAAGCCGCCTGAGCCAACGCGGTCTTGACCTCAGCAAAAGCGACGTCCGCCTCTGCTGTCCAGTCGATCGCCTGGACGGGGGTCTTGCCTTTCAAAGCTTCATACAGCGGCCGCATGATGTGTGCGGCCCGGGCGATGAAACGGTGGTAGAAGGTCACCATCCCCAGAAACTCACGAAGCGACCGGGCTGTGAGCGGGCGAGGAAAAGCTGCAACAGCCTCCACCTTCGCTGGCAGAGGTGTCGCACCGCCCTTGTTGACGCGGTGCCCCAGGAAATCAATGTCAGACACCCCGAACTGGCACTTTGCCGGATTGATGATTAATCCGTGTTCGTTGAGCCGTGTGAAAAGGGCTCGGAGGTGGGACAGGTGCTCCTGCACTGAAGCGCTGGCGACGAGTATGTCGTCGAGGTAGACAAACACAAACGGCAGGTCCCGCAGTACCGAATCCATCAGGCGCTGAAACGTCTGAGCGGCATTCTTGAGTCCAAAAGGCATCCGCAGGAACTCAAAAAGTCCAAAAGGTGTTATCACTGCCGTCTTGGGAATGTCCAGGGGGTGCATGGGCACCTGGTGGTATCCGCGCACCAGGTCCACCTTGGAAAACACCCCTGTACCGGCCAGATGCGCCGAAAAGTCCTGAATGTGCGGCACTGGATAGCGGTCAGGCGTAGTGGCGTCGTTGAGTCGGCGGTAATCCCCGCACGGGCGGAACCCGCCGTTCGGTTTGGGGACGACGTGCAGGGGGGAAGCCCAAGGACTGTCAGAGCGGCGGACAATGCCCAGGCGCTCCATGGTTGCAAACTCCGCCCTCGCCACAGCCAGCTTAGAAGGGTTCAACCGCCGGGCCCTGGCGTAGACAGGAGGCCCCCCGGTAGTGACGTGGTGCTCCACGCCATGCTTAGTGGTAAGCGCAGAGAAGGTGGGCAGCGACAGGTCTGGAAACTCGGCCAACAGTCTGAGAAACGTGTCTGCCCCTGACAGCGAGCCCGACAGCCCGCCGTACGCTGCGCTGCCAAGTGTGCACACGAGGGAAGAAAACGTCAAGGCATCAATCAAACGCCTATTCTTAACGTCCACTAAGAGTCCATGAGCACACAAAAAATCCGCTCCGAGGAGGGGAAAAGAAATGTCCGCTGTCACGAAATCCCAGCTGAAACGCTGTCCTCCGATGCACAAACACATAGGCCTCACGCCGTACGTGCGAATGGGACCGCCGTTAGCCATCGTCAATCGCGGTCCGTGCCCTCCCCGGGTGACGTCTTCACTCGACGCGGGAACTACGCTCCGTTGAGCGCCCGTGTCACACAGAAACAGGCTCCCCGAAACGCTGTCGCTGACGAAGAGGAGCCTGCACGTGCCGCCGACGCTCAGGGCCACTACCGAGCGCCGGCCCCTCCGTTTCCCGGGGGTTTGTAGCTGCACGGAGCAATGCACTTCTTCGCCATTGTCCCGAAACGTGCGTGGTAAGAGCACTCTCCGGTATCTCCACGCCGGCTCGCCACAGCCGTGTCCGGCCCCCGCCATGCTGTCTTGACTGCAGATGGGCTGCTGCGCGTCGCGGCTAACGTCTCTGCACCGGGCTGTTGTGTAGCCAGGAAAAAACGATCCGCTTCCTCCGCCAAGGCCCGCGGCTCCGTGGCAGGCGTGTTGGCCAGCGCCGTCTGGACCCGGGGAGGCAAGTGACGCAGGAAAATCTCCATGAACAAAATCCGGGGATCTTCCCCCCCTAGCAGATTTAGCATTTTCTCCATTAGCTGAGATGGCTTGCTGTCTCTCAGGCCTTGAATGTCAAGCAACTGGCGGGCCCTCTCCTTAGCAGATAAGCTAAATGTCTTAAGGAGAAGGGCCTTAATCGCCTCATATTTGCCATGATGTGGGGGGGGCTGCGATGAATCCCACCAACCTGGACGACGTAGAGCAGCCCAGCGCTGTTACTACATGGTAGTATTTCAGGTCCCCGTCACGGACCTGTCGGCAGGCGAAGTGCGCCTCCACATGTGCGAACCATGCCTCCGCGGCGTGCTCCCAGAACTCCGGCAGCTTTACGAAAACATCGCGTTCAGCCATGCTCGTTAATTTTCCGGAAACTTTCTCGGAAACGTCAGGGTCACCAGTGTAGCGCCAGGAAAAGGGAGTCGGAGGCGGTGTATTCAGAACGGAGTTCCAATCTTTATTATCCATTTAGTTATAGAGAGGTCAACACAACGTCTGCAACAAAATAAGAGAGGTGAATTATGTCCAATAACGTGTCACCACAATACATGAATTCTGGGGGGGCTTGTGTGGTGACACGTTATTGGACATAATTCACCTCTCGTATTGTGTTGCCACACGGACCCTTTAGTGGGAACACCTGTAGCGTTAGCTTCCATTCCTGCTAGCTCGTCAAGCAGAGCAGTTGATGTGATAACCTCTCCGTTATTAATGGCTAATAAAGATTGGAAGTCTGTTCTTAATACACCGCTTCCGACTCCCTTTTCCTGGCACTACAGCATATAGAATTGACACGGAGAGGGAGAGAGACAGAGAGAGAGAGAGACACAGACACAGGTAAACAGAGAGAGACGGACACAGCACACGTAGGTGGCCTGTGTCTCTATTGTCATAAAAAACACTTTTTCAAATGACTACAAAATATATTCAAAACTCACTATTAACTCTTCAGGTGGGTCGTGTGACTCTGGCACCTGTTCGACTTGTACCTCAATGCGAGGGCGTTTAAGAACAAATCTATCCATCCGAAATATATAATTAATCCTAGAAGTTCTGCTGTCTGTCTGCAATTTACTCGGCGCGAGTTTGGGGACATTTCACTGAACGTGACGTATCAGTAATGCACAACGCAGCAGACCCAACGTTTCGTTGCTATGATTGGCTGTAGGTCTTTTCAAATTGCATTCGGAGGCATTTTGATCTGACCGCGGCCGCGCTGATATTATAACGCAAGAGAATTTTCACACCTTTAGTGTATAAAACTCCCCCACTCGTTAGACTATTCCTTGCACCCCTCTAGCATAAGCCTGAATGGTCTCAACCATATTGCGTCAGTAACGTGCACTTGTTGTTACAGCAGGATCAGTTTGTGTGTTATTGACACGACCGGTAGATTTTCGCAATCCGTGTTCTCAACATGCTTACTTTAACATAATTTTTCATGGTCGGGCTTTCTTTGTATGGCTGTAGCCTACCCCAGCCATACCCTGGCGCTGCCACTGGTTGGTAAATATGTTACATTTGTTTGTTATCACCAAAAATGTGTTCCGTGAAAGTAAAGCAAGTTCATAATTAGATAGACATCGTGAGGTATTTATTTTCGGTACAGTTTATGTTGGAACCGTTAGAGAGAGTGGCACACTTGTTAGTCTGTTCCATTCTTCTTCGTTTTCCGAAGCCGTGGCTTGGAAGTATACTAGCTTCGTTTCTGAAGGAAGTGACTTGGAAGTACGCGACTACCAAGCCAGCATCCTCACGATTGAGAAACGGCCCTCTTGTTGGAAAAATAACACATCTTTTTGCAGAATAAAATATGCATTAGTGGGGTAATGATTATTAAACTCCTCTTTCATTCTTAATAGACGAGTGGGCCTTTGTGGACAACGTGACAGATGGTGCTGGAAGGCAGGTTTGGAAAACAATTGAGCGTGACTTTTAAAAAGCATATTAATTGTATGTAATGCACACTACATAACAATAATCTGGCAAATCCCTTTTCAGTTTATTTAAAATAAATCATGTTGGATACACTACATATTCTTCCCTTCTTTTGTCATATGTAAAGAATGTCTTCACACAGCTAAAGTTCTTCTCCAGTGTAAATGTAATATTTAGAGAGGCACTTTTTAATGTTGTAGTGCTCAGTGAAAGGACAAGTTGACAACAAATGGCTCATAAAGCTTCTATACTCCTGCTGCTGTTCTCCCCGCGCACTGTAATCTGTCACTTAATTAGCCTCTAGTTTTAAGCACCACATGCTCCTCAGGTGTTTTTGTTTGTGTGCATTTGCTGCTGAAAAAAGCGATTGCAGGTGTTGCTTGTTTTGTAAATTGTAATTGTTGTGTTTATATTTGTTTATGTGTAGCTAATACCCATGTGTATGTGAAAAGAAGCGAGACTACAGCACATCGGTTGGCGTCAAAAACGTTGTGAAACATAACGGATGCAGATAAATTGGAACATAGACACGGGAGGCGTGTTGCTTTTGAGAGACATAAATCAAAATGATTCCATAAGAGTCAATATCATGTACACAGAAGATTAAACAAAGCCTGAATTAATTGCTTTCTCACTTCAGATACATTTGGCTCCTAGCTTTAATTTGGGAGCAAGGCTGACCTGACACTGTGTTGGGATATTCATTGCATCCCTTTTAGTCAGTTCATTTAATTATGCCATTCTGCCCAGGGTGCCAGCGCAGAGCAGCATCTGAATGTTGCTTCATCAATCTGCATGTATAAACAATGTGGGCAGCCAGGAGGAGCCTAGATGACCAGCAGACCGGTACTTTAGATGCACTTGTATGTGTGTTTGTGATCCAGTGTGCAAGGAGAGGCAGCCGAGTTTTTCTGAGAACTAAGTTGATCCATGTGTTGCTGTGCCGCAGACGCTGTTAATTGGGAGGAAACAGCAGTTGGGATTAGTGTGGGAAGGAGATGAGCGTGTAACCATTAAAAGGCTCCCCTACTTCTTTTTAGATGTAGTAAAACACATTGCTTTCACACTTATCAATGACAAGATTTTTTCTTTTTTCGTGTTAGCATCTTTTGTGACATACGTGAGATCATACAGTCCTCCTCTCTTGTCTGTGTTTCGCATCTGTGTGTTCCCGCTGTTCACTTCAGTTCACACGTGTGTATGCCTACACCAAATTAGATTCCAGAAAAAAACAATCAAATAGTTAATAAGTCTTGACATTAATTTTCAAACAGGTAGCAGCAACTTGAATGCTTAATGTGAAGCTAAGTGAGTGAAAATGAGAGAGTTCAACAGATCTTTTTATTTTCACTTGAAAGCTGTTCTTTTTCTGCTCAGAAGTTCAGATCTCGAGCTCAGTGAATGTAGCCCATTTGATACATGGAATACAGGAAAAGGCGGGCTTCATCTATCTATCAACATGAATTCTTGTTTAGCAGACAAAGTGACTTGTTCTTCGCACCTCCATTCAGGTATGACAGCCAATTTATGGAAAGAGCAGTCGGCTTGCATGATTTTCAGTACTTGGTCGAGAGTGAAGGATAAGTTGAAAATGTTGTGATAGCAAGTCGGTATCGTCGATGGATTTGAAAACGTATTGGAAGTGTAGTTCTCCCTTTCCTGTAGTATTTGTGCATGTTACTGGTCGGCAAAGGCTAAAATCCCAAAGTTCCCTCTAGAAGGAGTTTCTCTCCTACTCACCTCGCCTGGATTGTTGTCATTTGTTTATAGCAGCAACATAATGACATCACTACGTAACACTCTGAAAAATATAAAACCAAATAGTAACATGAGTTTCAGAACAGTATAAGGATTCTTTCCTCTCCAAAGTTACTTGAATACAATACTAAAACACATTCTATATACAACATCGCGATCATTAATATAGCAGTGTGGATAGTGTGTGGAGGGAAGGCCTCTAAATATCGTTAATTTCACCTTAAGGTCCTTACACACCGAGACGATTTTCGGCGTCGATAGATGTCTGGCCGTCGATGAGCGTCGTGTCGCCCTACTCAGATTGGTGTGTACTGCACCTTCGTGTCTTTTCGGCCGTGCCGACACCTTCCGCCGCCGATTCGACATGTTGAATCGGTAGGCTGTCGGCCAAAGAAATCACTCTGATTAGCTGTTCAGTTTAGCGAATCAGTGCATGAGAAGCGAAACGGAAGTGAGGGACCCAAACAAACTATTAAGAAGGCAAATCTGAGATTTCATTTAACGCCAGCTCTCGACACAGGTTCGGGAAAGCCCCATGAGCTTCTCGCTGTAGAGTGAAAATGGAACGCACACGCTATTTGTTGTTTGTTTATATCACGCAGTCTGTTCTTCTTCTCTCGGTGTATCACGCAGTTTGTCTTCCGGTTGTTGCTTCTTTTGAATGACGAATACACACTACCGTCGCCTGCTGGTAAGGAGAGTTATTGCCACTCAGGCATGCGCAGTTCGTACGTGCAACTTGGCCGTCGGCTGAAGTCTTTGCGGTGTGTTCCAGTGCGAAACATGGCCAAGACGTGAGGCGCCGTTCCGTCGGGACGTGTTCTTTGGTGTCAGTTTGGTGTGTAAGAGGCTTTAAAGTGAAAGTAGATTTGCTTCATCCATGTAAAACACAATTGTGAAATTAAGAGTGGAGTTTTTATGCACGTATGTTCTAGTACTTTCTGTCATTTTTGGTACAGCCAAACAGAACGGTAACAGTTTGCAATTGAGTTACAAAATAATGTTAATGCATACTTAATGTACGATGGACATTATTTTTTCTGTTGTTGGGGAAAATGGCGGCATTGATTGCTGGGATTGGCACTATCCCAAAAACCTCTCGTGGCTGCCACGGCATAGAAGCTGGGGAGAATCAGGAGGAGAAGGAGGCGGTGGAAGCGAAAGGAGGAGTAAGAGGAGGAGTAAAGAGGGGAGCACAAGCTGTAGAAAAATGAAAATAGTCCCATGGAAATCCACATAGTCATGCGGCAAGACTACCACTGCCCATTACAAAAGACTCATGAGCACGTTTGCCGTTATGCTCCTCACTCCTCTGCATACAAAAAGGTATATATTATGAGGGAATTTTAAAGGCAGAATAAATTATTTAACAAAACATGGGGGGATGGTGGGGGGACAACAAAACCACTGCGGGTGGTAATTCAAAGCAAAAGAGAACTGGGACCGCTTGTGTTAACTGAGATTATGCTCCGTGGCTAAAATACAGTGAAGAAATTCCACTGTCTCTGGCTTTCATGTCGAGGATGAAAATAAGATGTGTTGAACCAAGACTTGTGGTGGTAACACGGTGATAAACAAACAAAACACCACATGAATACCCAATTAGTGCATGCGAGTGAAGGCCTAATAGCACGTTTGGGTAGGTTTGGAGAAACCAAAGCCACTGCTTGGCCACTCGCCACTGCCTCATCGCACACTGCGGCTTACGCCCTGCATTACCACGGTGACTGCCTCACGTGGAATTTTTTGCAACTTTTTTCATATAAGTTTGCTGTTATTGTACCAAGGCCAAAAGATGTGTGCTTTGTTTAATTTAAGATGCGAGTTGAAAGAGTATTATCTCTGAGGAGGACGTATTTGAATTGGTGGATTTGGGCTGTGTATTCTTTGGCTTTGCAAATATCTTTGTTGTGCTGAAATGTTCCCTAAGCTCTTTTTCCAGTCTGCAGTTTCCTGGCGATAACTCTGAAGAACAAGTTGTGTGCGCTTGTGGGAACGAGTGCACTTAATTCTTCTGCTGATTTTGAGCCAAAATTGTAATAGGGGTCAGATCTCTTTGTTTGTTTTTGAGTAAATTGAGCATTGGAGGATTCCACGTACTACATTTCTTGTGTTGACTGTGTATCTGTGCATATGCTGCCTCTCTTAAGTAGTCACATGCATCTATGTTAAGCCAGCATTAGCGTTGTTGTCTTTGTCAGTAGCAGGGAATTTCTTGTCAAATTGTCCTTCTTGCTTCTGTGAAGATAACCTGTCTCGAGGAGAGGTGTTCTAATGTGGCAGATGGTACTAATTATCAAGGGTCACACACACACACACACACACACACACACACACACACACACACACACACACACACACACACACACACACACACACACACACACACACACACACACACACACACACACACACACACACACACACACACACACACTATGTGTTTAAGGTTATTCATGGAGTGATAAGACCTCTTAATATAGCGTCTAATGTGTTTTGTGAAACCCTACAGATGCTAGAGTTCACACGTTAATGGAGAAGGAAATTAGTTGATGAAGCTGTCGAAAAATTGTAGGCGAGCAGTGTTTTTAATTTTACAGCACTGGTTCTACTTCTAGCCCTCGATAGATTGAATTTTATTCTACTTCTGTGCAAAGGCTGTCAAGTTTCATTAGACTGTAATAAGAGCCACTCAACTTCTTGCACCTCCAAAAGAAAATGGATTGAATCTAGCTATTTTTGAATTTTCAATCTTTGCTCTCGCTCATGTACACACACACACACACACACACACACACACACACACACACACACACACACACACACACACACACACACACACACACACACACACACACACACACACACACACACACACACACACACACACACACAGTGTGGTGCATATTCTCAGCCACGGTGGCTACAGTTCCTGGTTCTCTGCATTAACCTTTGCAGTGGTATTTAATTAAAGGTCCACACCTGTACCACCACCCCCACAACCCCCTCCTCCGCCCCCTCCTCCTAAGCAGAGCCAGGGCTAACTGAAGGCATGCTGTACATCTGTGGCAATTAGCATGACCTTAAAAACACCATGAGAGCCCTGGCCCTCACCCCCCGCACACTCCCCTTTGCCCCGTGGACCACTGGCTCTGCCTGTCCTTCTCTCTGACCCCGGTGTGCCGTGGCTACGCTCACACCCAGTGGGCTCCGACCGATTATTGTGGCCCCTCTGCTCCACGGGGCCCTGGGGGACCACATCAGGACACAGGTAGAGGTCATAGGTTCTCTGTGTTCCTTGAGGGAGCTTCCTTGTGTTCAAACCCCAAATCATCATTACTCAAATGGGGAGCGCAGGAGGCAACTGCTGTTAGATTCAAATGTTTGTTCTTAAGGATAGCTCCACTTTGAGGCATGCTAAGATATTTTGAATGTCATTCTATGCAGCACCAAAGGGGTTACCTCAGCCCAATGTAATGTACCTTATGACTTGATGGCAAAGAATGCTTACAGCTGGCCTTAAGCAGAGAATAGAAATGTGACCGAATAATCAAAACTCTGAAAAGATTGGAAGTAGACATTATTCCAATTAGTTAATTCCATTAACTTTGTTTTCACTACAGTATCACTTCATCCAATATCCTCCTCATCCTTTATGTGTTGGCTCTCACATCACTGTGGTTATCATTTGGGAATGAGCATCATCTTTAGTGGTTACATATGTACAAGGTCAAAAGTAACCTGAAACACAGAACTGGATGTATGCAGTTCCTTCCCTTATAACTGTATTCACAATCTAAACCACTTTTGATGCCTTAACCGCCTGTGTGTATGCAGCACCATTACACATACTGTAAGTAAGGTATACATGCAAAACATTTTAAAACAACGTATTGCTTTGTACTTCCATGTACAATTCTTGCTTTCAATAAAGGGTGTTAGATGAACACGCCTGAAGCACATGGCAGTCATGAACATTGAGAAATCATTACCCTCAAATGATGTTACAGGCATCATTTGATACATGCAAGTTGATCAGTGGTCGTTGCTCCATGAGCAAAGCTATATTAGAGCCTTTTTTCAGAATGGCTTATAGTACACTGTAGGGGCTGCAATAACAGTGATAGCACTTATTGACCAGATAAATGTCTTGAATAGAGTCACAAGCCCACACATGATTAGCCACTCATATGTGCACCCATGCACATATGAGTGTACGCATGTGTCCACATACACCTCACTAGCCTCTGTGGACCCCCCGTGAGGTCAGGAGCACCAGTGCCCCCGTGGTTTTCCTGCCCTATGGTATCATGCTGGGCAGATATTTCTGTCTGCTTGGATGACTCCTTGACATGGTGTTTATTTGGATTGGCAACTTGTTTTCATTTGAATCGATATGCAGCGCAGAGAAAAAAAGGGAGTTGACTGAGTAGGGTAGTGGCAATCAGGAGCGAGCGCCGATCTGCTCTGACATGAAGATCAGCGGCTGAACATGGACAGGGGCGGAGGGAGACAAGTGCATCTCAACACGGACGCTTTCAATTAAGACTTAAAGTGCAGTCGTCGCTATTGATGATAAAATCATGCCCGAAAGCTGCTTCTTTGACATTTTGGAGTGCATTTTATTTCTCTCCCACTGGTTGGACAAATATCCAAAAAGCCAAACCATCATTTGTATTTTGATTTGTTGTATTTAAATGGAATGAAAAGTCCAAATGAGCTCTTTTCTGCAGATCGCTTCCCCAGCAGCACTACCAAGGGAAGGCTAATAAAATGCCATCAGAGTGAAATGAGAGTTAAGTGGAGGGGAAAAGCTGAATATTCACACTCATTTGGCTGACACCTGGGGGACTGCAGTCACTCATGGCTGCATTGATATGCATTGTATTATGTGCTCCTCACCCGTTCACTCTGACAATCAACAGCTTTAACACCTTTGCTTTAATTTAATTAAAGCTGTGATTGTCAGGGTGAAAGCTTGATTTGCACACAGGTTCACGTGTGTGCTTGCCTATGCATTTGCACAAAACACAAGGGTCATTGTAGATGGAGGAGGACCAATTATTTCTGTGTGGATAATTAGACAACTTAAATGGTTGTCCAAGCAGAGCAGAGCTGGCGTGGAGAGAAAAGTGTCAGCCCAACGCATTTCCCATTGAGTCACATTTTACATTCAACTTTGGAGAGCAGCCTTTCCTCAGGTGCACGGCCTCAGGCTTCTCTGCTGGTCAGAGCTGAAGCTGCCTCAAGGCGCTGAGCTCGGATCAACATAACCCTTTCTAATTCCCTCTGGAGGGAAGATGCAGATTAAACTATAATGGAGTCTCGAGGAAGAACCTTTAACAATTCCACATGATTTATCAATGATTTAATAACACTAAATGCAGCAGAGGAATGGGTTTTGCACTGGAACTATGATAAGTAGAGAAAAACAAGTAATATAAGATCTAAGCTGTTTTAGGCTCATTATTCTACAATAATGAAAACATCAATGTGATGTGCTATAAACAGTTTATATTTAACCATACACAGAATATGTAACATTCAGTGTAACTATTGCTTGCTTTATTTCCAGCCTATAGGAAGGGATCACATAGGCCTTCTGAGTCCAACCTATGGATGCAAAAAAGGATCAAATCAAAAGATCAATGTATCAAACATTTCTCAAAGCCATGTTCATTTTTAATCTTTGGTTAAAGGATGGTCTTGGTCGCATTGGTGGAACTTTAAAGGGCCGCAGGAAGAAAGAGACAGGGAGCTGATGAAAGTGTAGTCAGGCTTTTCAAAGCGTGAGGCGTTCGCCAAGCTATTTTCTTCACACTCTTTCATTACATACTGGTCTTTCCGAGCTTAATGACCACCGTGTTTTTACCACTGATATGTTGTCGGTTTGCAACATTTCCATGTGATCGCAGCATCTATCATGAAGGTAAAATAATGTTGTTGGTCAGTGTTCAACTCGAGCCTTAATTATAATTCTCTGTTAGGGGGCCATACCTACCCCAGTTATATGAATAGGCTCTGCAGCGATGCCTTAGCAGGTGTGTTCCACTCAAAGATGTATCTTAGCTCTGGTGCACCACATGAACTATGATTAGTCAGCATAGTTGTTGGGAATGACAGTAAAACACACTTAGCAGTATATAATTTATTCATTTATCATCATGTATCACTACCAGCTCATTTGTCTTCAGGAAATGGGTTTGATATAAGACAAATTGACAAAGAAAACACATTTGTTTATCAGCATTTTTGTATAGTGTTCATTATGAGAAAAACTTGAGAAATTAACCATCCCATTGGTTATTTCCGGCAATTGCAGCACTTGTTTAAGGAAATGTATTTGTCTTTATCTTTAGAAAAAGACAAATTGCTTCTTGTATGGGAGCCAATCCTTTACTTAATTACATTAAAAATAAACATAGGAATCTCTTGTATTTCAGTCAGACAACTCACGTGTTCCTTTAACATGTTTATTAGAAGCAGCATATAGTTGAGTTTGGCGACTAGGCTCGGGCATCATCACTCCATAGATATACATAGCACGATGAGTGATGATTAAATAACTAACCCCCGAGCCTACAGGTGGAAGCTGGGGTGGTGGTGGGGCAGGCAAGCAGCAGCGACGTAGAGGTAGCTGCAGCAATAGCAGCAGCAAGCAATGCATGGAGAGAGATCTGCAGGTTAAATAGAGCGGCATATTAAGGAGACTCTGTTTGGTTGGTTGCAGAGTGGCAAGGGGCGTTATGTATGAATGCAGCATAAGTGCTCGAGTTGACTGAACTAGCTCGCAGGCTTCGCCCCATTGATGTACAGCAGTTTGTCTTTAAATGTGCTATAGAAATAAAGTTAGATTGGATGGATAACATCAATTAATGTGCTCTTCCTGCCTGAACGTAACCACACACTGCTTTCAATATGCTTGTCCCGTACTCTGTGTCACAATCCCGCCCTTTATATGCCCATCACTCACCTCTGCCACCCCCTTATGACAAAGCTGTCGCATTTACTTCACTCAAACAAAAAGTGCCTCAAAACATAATCCAAGCAACAATAACATTCCTGTCAACCTGTCAAATGTGGCTCAACAAATGAGGAGAATTGAAATGCCATTAGAAGACAGGATTTCTCTCAGCAGAGCTTCTGACCACACGGTCAGGTCGTCTGCTTTCTATTACTCAGAGCTGATGACTCTGCACTCCTTACTTCTACCATTATCTCCATGAAGAATATAGAACAGAATGAAACCTGCAATAGTCGGCTCTTAGAGCATTATTGTCATATATATTCTGATTCTGATATTTGTCGCAAATTATAATAAGAATGCTTTAAATGTTAAAATTGCCTCCTCAATGTTACATGTTACCTATAATCGTTTGCAGCGGCTGTAAAACCTTCCACAAATAATTCAGGATATGTACACACACACCCACACTAACATATATATATATATAGTTTTATAAACACACACTCACACACACATTCCCCAGGGAAGCCTCCCCTTCTCTTTCCAATTCTCACCTACTTCTGCTTTCTGTCATGTGTGTCTCATTTGTCACAACATTCACATGTTACACTTTGCTTCAATTTGATGTGTGAGATGCAGTCAAACCTGAACACAAAACAAGCCCCCCAAAAGCTGTTCATGTCACCTCCCCCTCAAAACTGATGGCCATTCTGCGGAGAACAAGCAAACCCAAACGAGAGCTTTGTGCTTTTCTTTTAGTTCTCATCCCACAAGTTTCCTACTGGCAGCATAATGATCACCTTTATGAAAATAGCAGGTTAATCAAAACCTAAGTTTATTTTCTTTCTCTTCTCCTCCTCCTCTTTTCTCCTCCCTTCCTCCTCTCACCAGGTGAGCATGCCATTTGCCTACATCCTCTCATTGTGAGCATTTATCCTTTTGAAAACTCTGTTCATCTCACAAGACTGCGTTTCCTGTAGGTTGGCAAAAGCAGAGAGGTGTGCATGGAGTGAGGAACAATACCTCCTCCTCCATGGCCTTCTGTACCCCCTGAAGGAGCCTTATATTTGGGATTGTAATGTAATGAGTGGCCCCTTGAAACAAAAGGCCTGACAGCTCTAGCAGCTCTGTGGCTCCCCGGGACCGCAGCATTGTTATTAGAATCCCCAGGAGTGTTTGTGCTCAGGCACACTCTACCCTTCTGCAGCTTTATGTCAACAAGATCCAACTGGAAATAAAGCATGCAGCAAAATATCACAAACATAATAATGGGGCAGAAATACCATTTCTAATTAGCTTTTCAAAAGGCCATCTTTGGAAGCTTGTTAGTCAGCCTGAAGAGCGTTTTTACACATAGCCATGAGCGAATTTCTCATAGCCTGGGGAGCTTTTGGCCTATTTTAATGTGCCTGCATTGACTGATGACACAAGTCAGCGATGGCTTAAACTTTAGCCGCTGACATCCCAGTGTTGAACTCCCCATCTCCCTCTCATATTGTCCTTGTACCCGGTGACAATAGGCCTCCAGCGGCTCTGACATTCATCACCTGTTAGCCACACTCATCCATATGAATATGCCACTCGGTTCTGTTCTCTGGCCTGCAGGACCATTTTTAGGCCATGGGGGATGGATTAAAACAAAGGTGGCATATCACGAAAAACATCCTTAACACCATGACCCAATTGTGCAAGATAACAGACCACATCCACATTTGGGATCACTTAAAAACTGAAAATGTTGTTGCCCCCTTAACCACAAAATACGAGCTTTCTTACAAGTTTGTTTGGATGCTTATTGACAATTGCATATTCATAAGAGCAGCCATATACCATGAAATTAAGCCTCAGCGTATCAAACCAGACTTCTTAAGAATACAGTTAAATTGGATCAGCTGAACTTTAATTATTAGCAGGTCGAAACATTTAATTTATTATTTTAAATAATGATTTCAAAAATAAATCAATGGAAACATGCCAATAACAACCATGTAAGTATATAAATGAAGAGAGAGACTAAACCAAAGTCTTCTAACAAAAATAACAGGAAATCAAACTGACATATGTTCCAGACCAAACTTAGCGAATACCGCCAATGACGAAAAGCTAGATCCATTTAACGGCACCCGAGGATCAATCACCTTAAAACACAAAGAACATATTTTGAATTGTAAATGGCTGCATTTATATATCCCTTTCATACAAAGCTTTACACTTTGACAATCATTCACCCATCCACACACACACACACACACACACACACACACACACACACACACACACACACACACACACACACACACACACACACACACACACACACACGCACACACACACAGACCAAAGTTCTTTCAAAAAAATATTTTATATTTTGTCTCGATTTTGTGTTTTTTTGCCAGTAGTAGTGCAGTAGCTTTGCTTGTATTTACCAATGTATGGAATCATCTGTCACTGAGATTCATAGCAGACTCATTTCCACCAAATAGGTAACTCTCAACAAAAAAAAACATATTCAAGACGGTTGGATTTTTAGATATATTCAGAGTATTTGTTGTAGTCTTATAAACTCACCTGTTACTGTAACAGATAGTGGTCATAATGCACTATTTTGTTTTCTGCCAGCTGCCGTTGTATGAAAAACACGACTGCTGATTTGTTGTTGATGGCTTTTGTTTAGTAAATGTAAATGCTTGTGTGAAACCCCCTTGACAATGTAACAAAGAATTCCACAATGTATTTGCTTTTATTATTAAATTCTGCCACATTGTGCTGCTGTATCACCACTGACACCGAATGACAGCCACGTTTCGGTGAAAGAAATCGGTTTTCAAACGCTGTATGTCATGTCTCTGCCTCTCCAGTGTGTTGGGTAAATATTTCATATCTACTAGCTTGTACGCGTTGTGTGAGTGACATTCTTTATGAGCTAGTGAGCCACTCACTGACTCGATTGTGTGTGTGTGTTAATGTGTGTGTTGGGGGCTGCTTTGTTTTGCTAGCTGACAGCTCCCCTCCCCGTGTTGGGCCTGGCAGATGTAGAGGTGTCACCATGTTGATTAATTGTTTACGGTCACCTGTCTGCGTGGCTGCCTGTCTGCCATGTCGCTGTGTGCTAGGGGGATTTAGGGGTTGTGGGGTCGGAGTGAAAAAGGGGGGCAGCTGAAAAGGTGAGGGAACGGGGAGCCAACAGAGGGACGGTGTGCAGGAGCTTGTGCTCGTGTAAATGATGCCATGCGATCAACCAGGCGTCTTCCGCCGTGTCTGTCTGAACAGCAGTGTCGTCATGTTGAACACGAATCACAGCTAGCCGGGGCCTGGCAGGGCCCTGCGCTGCTACGCTCCTCCTGCGTCAGAGAGATGAAGAACTTTCTGGAATGTTCTTTTTTTTTTTTAAATAGATGGTATTTAGCACAACTTCTCCTGCTGCGTAAATTAAAACCTCTGAAGATTGTGTGTTGATTATTAAAAAAAGAAATGGAGCCTCTCACTTGCAGTAAAGACATTTGTAATTAAGATAAAAAAAACAGCCAATTTTGCAAGTTGTTTACTTGTAATATCATGAGCATTTTGGAAATCACATGTTAAGGGTTTTTGTCAATCAAATTCCCATGTTTCAATACTCATCAGTAGCATTTCTGATGTAAATTAATGATTCATTATTTTACATATTATGAGCAAGGGGATTTAGTCCATTGAAACTAGATTGAGACTTATTCATCAAAGATTTTAGATGTTCTCTTTTGCTGTGCTGTCTCTATTCCATGCTTTGTATTTGGTGAATACTAGAGGCATGACATGAGGAGGCTTGGCACTACTGTGCAATGCCGTAGTTTTCTGTGCCCTCATGCAGAGATACAGACGCACTGGACTTCTGCATCATTGAGAACACATATCCTATTCAGTTTGAATGGCTTTTGATTTAGCCCATATTATCCATTACTTACTTATTCATACGCCACTCGGTTTTCTTCTCTTCTATCCATTCAAATCAATATTGCAGAACCCAGTTGTGAGTGTGGGTTGGGGTTTTCTTCAAAGTGGCAATTCTTCCAACCATCTGCGCCTCTCTCTCTCTCACTCTCTCGCTCTCTCTCTCTCTCTCTGCACGTTTTAAACCCGCCCTTAGTAACAAGCCACGGAGCACCAATCTGTGCCGTGATTCGGCCAAACCCTGCCTGCCGACTGGGAAGGAACATCATCAAAACTATTCTGTGTTGCCATGGAAATAGAGACCTCAATAAGTTCATCTTTTTCATGTGTGTTTTTTCGGGGCTTGCTTGGCATTTGGTTGGTTGGTTTGTTGGTTGGATGGATGAGTGGCAGAGCAGCAAGCTGTTCCTCCTCAGTGTTTTCCCATCCCTCTTCTGCATGTAGTGTGTGTTTATTTATTTAGTCATCTCACAGCAAGAATTTCCATTTTCCAGCAAGGTGCGATTCTTTCTGCCTCTATATAGGTGCCGGTGCGAGGCTCCTCCATGTATGTGAATTTGAATAAGAAGAGTAAAGATGCTCGGCTGCATGAATGGAAAGAAAATGGGTCAGCAGAATACATTTGCTACAAACAATTTGTGTGATGGATGTTAAGACGTATAGGTTACATTGCTCAGTTTTTCCTGTACTGTGCGCATTTGACTCTAAGTGCAGCACGGCAGCATCACTTTTGCTCAGCATTGATGCTCGACCGTATCAGTGAGTAACAGTAGTAGAAGTAGAAGTAGAAGAAGAAGTAGTAGTAGTAGTAGTAGTAGTGGAAATGGGTCCTTTGAAGTGACTGAATCTACCTCTTACATGTTGGGAATACAAACGCATGTTATCGGTGTACACAGTGAGGGAGATGAGAGGAGGGAGAGAGAGGAATAAAGAGAGCGAGGGATGTGTTATAGGCATGTCACAGCCATGTATGATACAGCTTGATCAGATGGTTTCCAAGAAATTCTCTTTGATGTTAATATTATTCCTGTGAACTCTGTGAGGTAGTGAACGCCAGCTCTCAGAGGGGGAAACGTGAGAGATGTCTCAGTTATCTCTACCGTTCAAGCCCTAATTCACAGAAGAAAAAAAATCACTGCAACAACCACACTGATCTTCCAAAAGATTTTTTTTGGGGAGGAGTACTCAGTTCAGGGCGTGCTGAACAGCTATATCCATGTAATTGGACAATTAAAGTGATATCTTGGCATCTCTCGCTGCCTGCAAGAGAGCTTGTTATGTATTCTGACCCTCATCTCGATATGACTGTAGAAAATAATGCTACGTAACTCTACGTGTCTATCTGTGTGTGGCAAAGCAAGTTTTTTGTGGCCTCTGAACTACTTTGCAGTGTTAATGCAATTCAGTTTCAGATGAAAGGCAGTGATGGGGTTCTGTGGGTTATTGTTGCAGAAGAATAGGGAGCAGTAGTGGCCAATTAGATTCTGTAAAATGGCTTCAAATCCTCAGAGTGGCTTTCTTTTCCCTAAATTCATCCTTGCGCTTAATATTTAAATAAATACAAATATGACACAAGGATTTACAATTTATTTGGCATCTGGTTCGTCAAAAAATATCAGACTTTCACATCTAATCACTTTTAGTTCATCTTTTTATTGCGATACTAGTAGTGAAAATGTTAGCTTTTTTGTATCTTTTTGCTGCTGTTTGTAAAAGGAGACTCAATGTAGAATCAAATTCAACTTCATGTTTAATCCTCTGATACGCAATCCAGTCAAGGTGAAGTGAGAGCTGGTGGGCTGCTTGTGAGTGTTTGTGTGTGTTCTTGCTTATCTGCTTGTAATCAGGACTCCACTTCCATTTCCAAAGCAGACCTTAACTAGATGTGGCTGATAAGGCGGGCCGCTAGATGCATCTGTATGCCGGGCCTATTGTACTGCGGAGGAGAAGGGATGAGAGGGGAACAGAGAGAGGGTAGCCAAGAGGAGGGAGAGGGGTGAGTTAGCTTGAATCTCTGAGGGCTGGCTAACCCCCTGCTTCTTTCCTGAAATGGAGATGTTATTACATTAGCAGCTAAAAGGGTTTATTCACAGTTAGTGCAGTTTAGGCATGCAAATGGGGGATTTCAGTGCGCTGTGTTGCCTGGAGGTATAGGACAGAAAGCACAGGAGATTTGCAAGGATTAGTTCCACAGGTTCCTTTTATTATGGAAAGCACCCTTCCTGAATGAAAGGGGGAGGAAAAGGTGAGTTGAGGAGAAAGGATAGAAGAGAGGCAGTGACGGAATTTAGTAGGGATGTTTTTTTCCCCTTCACCACGTTAGGGTTCGTGAATGATTTCTGACATCTTGACTCGCACATGTTCTGAGGTTATGCACACAGGGCTGCTTTTCTTTTTCCGCCTCCGGCTGCCGTAACAGTTGGTAAAAAGAATGCAACCCCCCATCTGCCCTCCTTGAAGGGTGTGTGTGTGTGTTTCTGAACAAGCATGTGTAATGTTATATGTCTCACTAAAGCCAGTCCTGAAGCCCACTCTGAAATAAGCAATGGTTATGATGATGAGGCCTTTTGGCAAAATGTAACAGTGCACACTGCTCAGTGCACATGAAATGGAGGGTGGCGACCCATTCAGATCGCTCATGTTGTGGACGCGTGTCTGAGGGACTGTGGTGCTGCAATCTGATATGCTTGAGTTGTAAAGTTAAAGCCTTCATTATCTCGGCACGAGCCATAAGGTGTCACCTTCACTGGACCTGACACGTGCACGCTCCCCTCACCATGGGAGACCACACACACACACACACACACACACACACACACACACACACACACACACACACACACACACACACACACACACACACACACACACACACACACACACATACAAACATGTGTACATCTTCAACTCAAACCATGGGAGACGAGGTTGAGAGATGGACAGAAAGATTCAGAATTAATGGTTGATGGAAAAGCCAAGGTCAGTGTGGCTTGGGTTTGCTGCAGTGGTCAAGGTGATGGGTCCTGTTGGAGGCAAACACACACACACACACACACACACACACACACACACACACACACACACACACACACACACACACACACACACACACACACACACACACACACACACACACACACACACACACACACACACACACACACACACACCTACACACACACCTACACACGCACACACACAAATGGCCAATGGCAAATGACTCAGGTCTGTTGTTCAGCAGGGAGGAGAGAGCGATGGCGAAAATGAAAGGGGAGACTGATGGCACTGTGTGTGTTTCAATCGGACTCAACGTGATGTCAACTGCTGAACTGCCATCTATTCTTCACTCAAACTATTTTCTTTTCTATCTTCTTTTTCTTTTTTTGTCTTTTGCTTCCCATTTTTCATCAAGTAAAAGGATGGTGAAAGTAGATACCCCATTTTTCTTTTAAGATGGTGCATTCAAAAAATGAAATACAACTCTTTTGGCAAACTGAAAAAAACACGTCTTTGACAATGTAATGGCTGTGTGAATGTGGTTCTTTAGTAAGCTGAGCAACGGCACTTGAGGTGAAGTGGGCTGTTAAACCCTATTTTCAGCCTGATACATTGTATGAGAAAAGAAAGTGTGAGCTGTTGAATAAAAGCTCTTCTCTGTACCAACAGCAGTCATCTGTCTTTTCTGGCAGAGCGGCTCTTTAATTGTCCAAATTTGGATGCTTTAACACTTGTGCTGTTAACAGCCATTAGCCATGAGTGTCCTCACACAACTGTGAAGGAGGGACAAAGACTGCAAGCACACAGACACGTGATGGTGGTGGGAGACAGACACAGGCATACAAACACATAGACACACACATTCGCTGACATACATGAGTCTAATCAAACACAATACATATCTTATTCAGGCCGTCATGTTGTGGTCGGTGCAAATTACAAAACAAAAACAATATTCTTTTCAAAAAGATCATATTTTATTTGACCAGGATTTGAATGGATTTTTTCTTGGTGGAATGTAAAGGTTTTTAAATGGAAATGGAAACACGGCAGCACGTCTTTCAGACACAAAAGTAATCAATTAGGATTTACAAATTACTCCGGATAATTCACACGTTTTAGGTTTTTACTGGAAATAGATTATTTTTAAAGGAATAGTCTGTATGAAAACTGTTGATAGGTGGCAGCCGAAATCACAGAGACAGAATATAAGAGAATGTGAGCGAACAGCCACAAAAAGCTTCTTTTAAAAAAAAAAAATGAATGTGTACATTTAACGTTCAAGTTAACACTCATCAATATATTGTTTGGAGGTGTAAAGGATAAAACTAGCATTATTGTATCATTATTAATGTCTACAATGAACACTGTATGTCTTTACTCTCAGCCTGTGAACACACAACCACATCCCTGAGCATGCTCAGCAAAGTTAAGAGTTACTCTCATCAACATACAACATTCAGTCATTCAAAATAAACGACACAATCCAAATTCATTGTATTGGAGAAATAAGCGTCTTACATTATTTTTGGACGACAATGTTGCTCCTTGGCACAGAAGCTCCCGCACAGACAACAGCACACGATAGGATAACTTCATTGTTGATTTGGGTCTGTTTGGGAGATTTGTTGTTAAACATAAAAAGATGGAATCCTGCAAGCTTCATCCTTTAGGCATATTTTCATTTATATTCATCAGTCACTTTCTCAACTACTTTCAGTATGTCTGCTGAGTGTAAGTGCAATGCAAGAAAAACACCCTTTGATTTGTATGCTTCTTTGTGCTCCACTCAAGTGCTATAAAAAGTGACAAAGAGTATTCCTGCACCCATCACGCCTTCCTCTTCTTCAACATGCATGCACATACTTACAAGCAGAGAATCCTTCATGAACACAAACTGTTTTTTTGGACACACACTCCCAGGCCAGTGCCCATGGGCCTGGATCCAGTCAGAACAACAGTGGAGCTGCTCCCCCTGCTGCTGCTGGATGGAAACTGCCTCTGGGCCCAACACCATTCTCTGTGTGTGTGTGTGTGTGTGTGTGTGTGTGTGTGTGTGTGTGTGTGTGTGTGTGTGTGTGTGTGTGTGTGTGTGTGTGTGTGTGTGTGTGTGTGTGTGTGTGTGTGTGTGTGTGTGTGGTGTGTGTGTGTGTGTGTGTGTGTGTGTGTGTGTGTGTGTGTGTGTGTGTGTGTGTGTGTGTGTGTGTGTGTGTGTGTGTGTGTGTGTGTGTGTGTGTGTGTGTGTGTGTGTGTGTTTACATGCATGTTTGTGCGAGTATGCATTTGCCAGCCAGTGTGCACATGCTTCCTAACTCTCCATCCCATGGCATTACACAGTGGGTCTGTTTGGCTGCATCCTGCCACAAATGTGTATGTGACCTCACCTTCCATTCTCTCACCCCAGTACCGTTTGGTAACAACAGCCCCAGCATCTGCTAGTGATTGTTTGTGGTGGCTGACTGTAACGCAGCCTCGCTTCCTTTTTGTCTGCCAGTCTTGCTATAAAAGTCTAATGATCTTGGCTCATTTTTTTGTTGTCTTTTTCTTGGTGTGTTTGTATACACAGACACTACTCAGGATGGTTCCCACTATCCACATAAGGGGAAGTTGTGTTTAATTGCAGGGGAATGCAAACAGATTATAAAGGGAAAGCAGACATTTTCACCACATAAAGATTAACCTTGGTAACACTTAGGGCATGGAAAATCCAGCACCTGAGAGAATGTTTTCATTAGAAGGCATCACTTCTTTATTTTCCTTCCTTTCCTTTTTCTAGTAGCAGCATACACCCAGAGCTGGTTGTCATTTACATTTTATCAGCCATATGGTCACCTGTCATGTTCACATGACCAAGTGATCAAAGGCTGGGTTTGGTTTAATTGTTCCCCACTGTTAGGCATCAGCCAGAAAGAACTCTCTCCATCTCTACTTCAGCAGGTGGCGTGTGTGTGTGTATAGATGTGGATGTGTGCAAGCATGCTTGTGGTACATTGTACAGTGCAGCCTGTAAATATTAGGGCAGTTTCGTTTTGGCTTCACACTGGACCAAAAGGAGACCATATGACAAAATACTTGATTTAAATGTATTATGTCATCAAATGTCACATCACTGTATAAGGTTAGATGATAACAATAATATTAAGTTGAACTGAACCTATTTTTTTTATTTAAACTTCTTATTTTTACTTTCAACTAACCTATTAGAGATACGTGAAATCTGTTGACATAAATTAAATTCAACGTTTCTGTTTTTTTTTTTAGGTTAACCAACATTATAAAAACCACGTCACTGCCTACTGTCTGACTGCACTGTTAATAAACATGATGCAAAGCGAGGTGTTCCTGCGTGCCTGAGCAGTCTCCTTACACGTCCCAACACATGTGTCTCCAAATATACCCAAAAACCTTTGAATTATTATAATCAGGTTGGTTTTTGCATGCCTTTGTTCGGGGATTAAACCCCACTGTTTTGTAATTCTGAGCTGAGTCTGCTGCGGTTGCTCTGCCTGTATGGAGCAGAGAGGAATAGAGGCCAGTGCCTGAAGTCCGTGCTCCATGACAGTGCTGGGTGAGGGTGGGTCCGGGCGAGGGCGTGGGGGGGGCATTGGATGGGGTATATGTGCTGCGGTGGGGGCTACATCAGGGCTGACTGAGGAGGGGGCTCGGGGAAAGGGCTTTAGTTGGAAAGGGGCTTTGACCGAGCTGAGAGAGATTCACATTGATTGGGTTTTAATTTGGTGGAGGGCCCCCTTCAACCCCTGCACCAAGCTGCACCCATCCCCCTCCATCTAAATCCCCCCCAACCCACCCACCCACCGCCCTCCCCCTTCCTGTCCCAATGAGAGAGTTGAGGAGTCGGGGTGGTCTGGATGGCTGGTCAGAGCCAGCTGATAGGAGTAAACTAAACTCAGCAGGCCTGTTGTTTGTGTTTACTCTGTGTGTGTGTGTGTGTGTGTGTGTGTGTGTGTGTGTGTGTGTGTGTGTGTGTGTGTGTGTGTGTGTGTGTGTGTGTGTGTGTGTGTGTGTGTGTGTGTGTGTGTGTGTGTGTGTGTGTGTGTGTGTGTGTGTGTGTGTGTGTGTGTGTGTGTGTGTGTCCATCAGCTAAACAGAACAACCCTTCTATTGCTTCACATGTTCCAGCACCTTTAAAGTTGTTATAAAAACACAATCAATCACAGTCTACTTTCACAGGTGGTCTAAGCACATCACTCTTTGTGCCCCTGCTCCTCTTGTATTTGTTTTATTATTTCCCATTACTATATTACATTGCCCCGCTCCTCTTATCTCCTTTTAGTGGAGTTGGTGGCTTTGAAAAGCTGGTGTTGAAAGAGCTATAAACAATTTAGGGGCATTTAAAGATGTAGTCCTCCCTCCACTGTTTGTTTTAGCAATCTAATCTCAAGTCTAATCTCTGACAAGTTTTCTTTTTCTTTCCTTAATTTGCAGGCTCAAAGAGGACAGAGGTAGAGGTCTAGTCTTAATTAGGTTAGCTATCTGTGCGCCAAAAGGATAAAGTTCTCTCACCAGGACTGTTTCAAATTAACCTAATTGGATTTTTAGCAGAAACTCAGCAAATAGTCAGGGTTAAATAAAGAGTGAGACATAAAGGAGGGAGTTCACGTGAACTGTGCTGCGTGAACCGAGAATAAAAGCCCTTCGGAGGGTCACGTTCAAGGTTCTCCTTTCTACTTTCTCTCAACAAACAGCAGAGAAATGCTGCAGGCTTGCTTCAAGGAGCGCTGGCCTGGCCAGGGGCACAGGGAGCCTGTGTTGGGGCCCCCAGCTCAGGCTGAGCTAACAACAGGGGAGAGAGGGAGAGGAGGCTGAGGCCATGTCCACAATAAAGCACATATATCTGGAAAAGCATTTAACAGCATCTACACTCTTTTTGAAAACAAAACAAATACAGCAACTTAAAAACGAAAAATCGGAACCTCTTCTTCTTCCTCAATCGCTTCGCAAACGAAAATAATGTGCGTCCCTGTTCTGCTTGGTCTTAGAAGGGTAAACCTCTAGTATGTTGCCTTAGCATGATTGTTGAAAAGTTTGCTTTTAATAAATATAACATGTAATATGTATCTCCTGTATCCGACTAAAAGAGTCTGACTCAGAGCGGCAACCAGTTAATCAAAGCGATACGTCATGTTTACTGTATTGCTGGTGTGGTCTAATGCTGTATGTGCACACTTGTTTGCTAATCTGCAGCAAACTGATGGCTAGTGGGTCCAATGACTGCACGAGGGAATCGTCTGTTGTGCTGTCTGCTCGCCCTTCAAATGAGTGACTTCCAGTCTCTGAATCCAGATAACTGGAATTCAAACTACAGGAAAACAGCCAAAACTTATTTTTACTGTTACTTTAACCTAACTTTCCACAGAATTTGTTATCTTTTTTCCCCCCATGTCATGTTAATGATGTGCTACCCAATGTCATTATTTGACAAGGATAAAGGTAGCATACCAACACCGCATGTAAATAACCTTTGGAATTTCGATTTATTTCACACTTATATCACAACCCACAGGGATTATTAATAACCTTTTTCCCCTTCTGCTATTCGAATTATATCAAATTAGCACTTCCTAAAGAAGCATTGGCCGCATTAAGAATCCCATGTTCCCCACCATGCTAAGGTGTGAACAGATTCCAGGGAGCTGTTTGATTATAAGCAGGGCTAGAGGATAAAACTATTCCCATGTTCAAGTCTCTCAGGGTGAATTAATTAGAGGAGCAGTGAGTCATGTGCAGTCGTCTACTATACTGGTTAACAATAATCACAGGTGAAATGTATCTAAGACTCACCACACATTTGAATTTGAAAACAATTATAATGAAATTAGTCATAATGATTGTGATTATGATCGAGACTGTGGGAGAACTATCAACTTATTTTCATTCAAAATGTACATTTGGTGAAAACAGTCATTTGTGTTCATTGCCGGCTGAATCCTTTGTGTGCAGTAGTGATGTATAGATGAGTTAATCAAGCATATTGATCGATGCAGCAGTGGTGCAGAGTGTGGATTTTTAATTAGCGCATGCTCGAGTGTGTTAAAACTCCTGCTCTCTGTCTGAGTGGAACCAAGTGGAACTGAGCACGTCAGCAGAGAACACAGCTCAATGTCCCCACAACATGGCTCGCACCGGCACCATTGCTCCTTTTCCAAACCATGGATTAACTCCCCGTGTTCCACTCTCTGCCTCGACTGTAGGCCGCCATTTTAGGCCTGCCTCGTCCCTCCTGCCCTTCATTTTGAAGGGGCTAGGCCCGCAGTAACCGCACTGTGTGTCCGAGCAAGTGTCTTCCCCTGAAGGTCCTTCTGAGGGGAGATACCTTGGACCCCCACAGATATTCATTCTCCAAGCACATTTCATGTATCACATCTCTTCATAAATATTTCACAGTTCTGTGATCAAAGCCCACCTCTGTGAGCCTCTGTTTGGCTAATTGCTTTGACTGATTTACAGTGGGTTTTAGGCTTAGTGTGTCCTTTACAGTATGCTAGCTCTGCAGACATGGTTCAATAACAACAATTCAGAACCAGTTTTTAGTAGGTGCAATTAAGTATTAAGCTGTAAGAAATAGATAGCTCTTCGTGTAAAGTCTGCTGTAAGAAAGTAGATATAGAGCTTACAAACTTATGTCATAGCGTAAAGGGTAAACCTGAATAGACACTTGGAAAAGGGTCTTGTGTCTACCTTATAACCGTGTATTTGGACAACGCTGCTAGTCCAGTGTGTGTGTTTCTTTTCCACATGCTGTCCACCTGTCTCAATAGTCCGTTTGTCCAGCTGCAGATAGAAGAAGATGGCTGTTGAACCACTGCTTATTTTCCCTTTCTGAGGCCCACCCTGGTCTGCGTGGGAGCTAACCAGGACGCTCTGACACACAACCCATCCTGCCGCAATGGGGACGCAAACGTTTCCAACCTGGTTATTCTTTTTTCTTTATGCCTGGTCGTCTCTGAGTGTCAGTTAGTAAGTCGTCCAGGAATGCCCTCTCTCTCTGCTCCCATTGATTCTTCTGCCTGCAGGGCGATGAAACAACCGGACCACCTCGCCAGGGTTCTGCTGCTTTCTATGTTCCCCAAGTGGCTTGGCTCTGTTCACTCAACTCTCCATCACTGTTTGTTTAGAATCACTCATCAATCCAGCTGGGCTTTGTAGAGAAAACACTCCCCTCTTTTATCAATTGCTCAAGCTTTCTCTTTTTACTTTTGCATATTTTGAGTGAACGTCCAGGGTCTTGCCAATGTTTATCCTGCCCTATTGGCTCGGCAACTCTTCGGTCTCCATTTTCCCACAGGTTCTCCCTCCACTGGATCTCTGTAGTCCAAAGACCTCATTTTTCCTGATTAGGCCTCATGTCAGTTTAACCATCCTTATCGGTGCATATTTCCATTATGCAGATGAGGGAGGGCCAGCAAAGCTTTGCACGCTGGGTAGGAGAGGATGCATGCTGCTGTTGTGTACCACTCTGTTTGGCACCCTTGCAGCTCTCCACACACACCACCCTCCCGACACACACTTCCTCACTGCAGTCTGTCACATTTCTTTCTACAGAGGACACATGCATGATGAGATCACACACCAGGCCCTGGGGCCGGTGTTTATTATGTATGAGTGGGTTTATCCTCTAGGTGCATGGTGTCCAGGTTGTGGAAACCAGAGAACTAGGGAGAGACCCAGCGTTTGTCAACGGTTGACCGAGGGGTGGCAAGGGTAGGCGGGGCCGGGACGCTCCACAGTGCGGCAGAGGCCTGGTTCATGTGCTCTGTGGGCTCCCAGGCTGGTGTGCTAGCTCTCAATCTGGCTCTGCTTCAGACAAGCCTCCTGTGGAGGTCAGCTGTGCCGACAGCGAAACAGAGCAGAGAGGGAAGAAACGTGTTGAACAGCACACCTGTCCCCAACACTGAGTGGGGAGTACGTCCCCTACAGCACACTTATGGGTAATGTGATAACCAGCATTTACAGATTAATCATTTTCCTTTCTTTCTTTCTTTCTTTCTTCTTCTTCTTTTACATACATTTTCAGTTAGCAGAGAAGAGTTTTTAGAGATGGAGGACATAGAGCGGTCTAATAAAATGCCTGTCTCTATAGAGCAGACAGCTGAAGCCCTGGTTTGAGCTGGTCTTTGCTCCCCTGCTGTGTGTATTGATAAGCAGCACCGAACCCTGCGGTCAGTGTTTAATTGCATTATTTGGAGTCCTCTAGTCACCCTCCTCTTTCCTCCTTGATGGAAGGGGAGAACAAGTGTTTACTGATATAGAGAAGAAAGGATCAAAAAGATATGCAGAGGGAGGGAGAGCAGGCTGACACTCCGGAGCTCAAAGTATGATATTGATGGATAAGTCAAAGCTTCAAACCCATTGCGCTGGCTAATCCTGTAGCAGTCGCAGTCATGTTATTACATCGGAGGGAAGGCGGATAGTCGAAGCATAACGGGGGCCGCCGCTTCATTCAGGTCCGACTCCACCGACCTCCCAGAAAATCTGTGGAAATCTATGACATCATTGTTCGAGCCGGCTTTTATCTTGTTGTGGCTTATCATGCCCACTGTTCCAGACATACACACATGCACACACATCCACGGGCCTGCAGAGGAGACTTCCAGCAGAGTGGATTAAAACAGCCTGCACACTTTGACAGGCCTCGTTGGGCCCCAGTGTCTGTCTTCAGCGATGATTGTGGACCTTGTTGCTTCTGGTAGTAAAAGGAGAGAGCCACCAAATTATCATGGTTAAAATATCATAAGAAAAAATCAACAATTGTTAAAACAGAACTTTAAAATCACTTCCTTACAAACATCAAATGCTAATATTTCATTTATTTTTCATTTGAGAATAGTGCAATGGGACAAAAAAACCCTACACCCCCTGGGAATCTTGTCTGTGTCCCATTGATAAACAGAGGGTGATGGGGCGAGACTGTTCCCAACACAATAAGCGAGGTTTGAACAAGTGGCCATGCTTGAGCAGTGTTGTAAACCCTCTGTCCCTTCACCTCTGTACCCTTCCTCTCACACTGATGATGTGTTTGTGTGGTGGCATCTGAAAGTCGCTTTGTCTACTCATCATGCCCTCCCACGCCCCACACACACACACACACACACACACACACACACACACGCACGCACGCACGCACGCACACACACACACACACACACACACACACACACACACACCCAGGGGTCAGAGGGAAGAGTATTCATTCATGTCAGCCAGCTGCACCCTCTTTCACCTGGTGCACAATCATGAATGGTCCATGGGTCCAAGCATGAGACCTAAGCAAGGTTCAGCTAAGTATGACACACACACACACAGAGGAGTCCACTTCTCAAACATGCCTTCAGTGTTTGCAGCAGTTTCCTACCACACCTGCTCAGATTGTGCGTGTGTGCGTCGGCGTGGAAGAGGTCCTCATTATGGCGGCCATTGTGTGTGTGCTTCTTTTCGGAGGAGCTGGTGTGGAAAGCCTACTCACTGTGGCATAGAATAGAGTGGCCATCATGTTCATTGTACAGTCTCCAACAACTCTGAAGGCATAGTGTGCTCACACATGCACACATTCACACTCAGAGGCTGCAGAGGACATGAAGCATATCCCCACTTCCTGCCACCCGACATTTCAAAGATATCAGGGCTAATTACATCATCAGCAACTCAAGCCGCACATGTTTGCTTGTGTGTGTGTGTGTGTGTGTGTGTGTGTGTGTGTGTGTGTGTGTGTGTGTGTGTGTGTGTGTGTGTGTGTGTGTGTGTGTGTGTGTGTGTGTGTGTGTGTGTGTGTGTGTGTGTGTGTGTGTGTGTGTGTGTGTGTGTGTGTGTGTGTGTGTGTGTATAAGTGCTCAGTATGACACACGCAGATCTGTGTGTGTGTGTGTGTGTCTGTCAAGTTTTAATGAGGCTTCTCAGACAGGGCTCATTGAACCTTTGGTCCACCACTGAACGCCTCACAGTTCTGATGCAGGCCAGTGTGCGCCACCCCCAAAAGCCACACAGGGACAAACACTGCTCATCAGATGGCAAAAACAGATGCACTACTTTCAGATAGATCAGACACCGAAGACACAAAGCGAAGAGCATTGATCGAAAATGGTCTTGAAAGTGGTGTTTATGTGCGGTTTTGTTTGTGCACGTCCTCCTGTGCGTCGCTGTCGATCGCAGAGAGTGTGTGGCTACTATGTGTGCATGTAACTCTGTGTGTGTGTGTGTGTAGGAGCACTGCACGATAGAGTTGTGGGGTCAGCGAGGAGTTCAGTGTGTCAGAGGTCTCGGAGCCCCGGCTCTTTGATTCCACTCCCTCGCGGCTCGGAGAATTTCCTCTCCAGTTTCCCAGTGCTGAGCCCACGCTGGGCACGGAGAGCCACGCCAGGAAAATTTATGTTGATGTCAGCAATGAAAACACCACCACCCCTCTACCACGTCTCACAATATTTGTCAAACAGCAGTGTGTCCATTCTTTCTCTCTCTCCCTTGGTTCTCTTCTTTCTCCCTGAATATTTCCATTCTTACTGATGTACGTTTTCTGAAATCTTAAATCCGTGTTGGCGAGGGGTTTCACACTTCACATGGCTTGTTGTCTCTGCGGGGACTTTGGTAACACAGCTCTCTATTGGTCTCCTCGGGGGCCCGGCCAGTTTGGGGGTGTCTTCTAAGGTGTAATCCACACATATTTCCTTCCCTAAGGCCCTGTATATGGAAAGCTAAAACAAATTCACAAAAGAATTACAAATACAGCATTATCTCTCCTCTGTTTTTCCATAGCTTCATGTTCTTAGGATAAAGAGTTGCCTCATAATACAGGCTCATATCTTATTCCACATTGCACCATTAATTCCTCAAGATAAACGATTGTAACCAGTTCTGCACGCCACGGTGGTGAATCTGATTACGTTAGGTGCTCCTGTGTGTGTTTTATCTCCAAGAAGAGCGGTATGCCTGCAACCGGACACCCCACTGATCACAGTGTACACATCACAGTCAATCAATACTTTACATTTCAACTCAACTCTATCTTTTACTTTGATGCATTTACATGCTAGTGGTAAGCTAAGGTATCTGATGCATTAGGAAAAAACACTTCAATTCAAGAATGATTATTATCTTACATTACCCTTTTTTTGTTATTCATGGTTGCTCATTTAATGTCTTCTAGGTTATATATTTGTATTTCTGAGGCAAGTTTGTTATTGTCGTACGGTTACTGCAGTTTCCCCGCAGCCTCGACATTAATCACACATTTTCGAGTTGATCATACATTGAGCATGACTTTTATTATGACCATTTCAAGAGTCTTATTATTTCATCGTGTGTGTCGGCCTGAATGGTGCTTCTCTGCACCTTGCCCGTACCATGACATAATATCCTTGATGCTCCCGTCCATGCACAGACAGATGACGAGACACACTTCTGAATGTGTGTTGAACACCTGCCTTATCTGGTGTGTTGTGTGTGTCTGTCTCGGGAAGAAAAAGGTCATTCTTTTATCTTTGCTTAACTGTCATCTTGAGCTAAATGGAGATGGTCAAAGGTACAGGGCCCCCCTTCTATGTTGAGGGGTCTGGCTGCTCTTGCATGAGCACACACACACACACACACACACACACACACACACACACACACACACACACACACACACACACACACACACACACACACATACACAGTGTGGTTTTACGTCACTGTTGTGGTTCAGTGTTGTCAGTGTGGGTTTTTTAAAGTCCCATTGCCTGAGGGTCAGCGATAACACTTAGTGCTGATTCTTATTGGCTGAGAGACTCAGAGCCTCTCATGACAGAGAAAAGACAAGCAACATGTGGTGATCTCAGCATTCGTGTGTGTGTTTGTAAGTGTGTATGCTTTTGATCGGGTATTAACGAAGCTGGATGAGATGTTTCTATGGGTCGTTGTGGTTGACCTATTGGTGTTGGTCTGTTGGTTTATAGGGAATCCGGATTTACAGCCGTGCAGAACCCTCTATCTTGGAGAAAACAGCTTGGGAGAAACTGAGAGATATGCGTAGCTGGGTTTGTTTTTTATAATGTCTACCCCTCCACTGTTCCTCGTATCCCTCTACTGGGAGGTTGGCGAAATGACTCCGATCTGGCGCTAAATCACCAGATTGCCATCGACTTCCCTTCTCTACTGTTATCATTACTGATGGAATGTAGAATGAGCTGGTATGCACATTTCACACCGAAATGCTGACACAAATATACTCCAACCTTGTACCATCAACGACTGAATCTGTGTTTTTCTTTGATGTATTTTGCATTTCTACATGCTTTGAATTTGAAGTTCCTTCTTTGCATGTTCCCTATCCATAATTCATCTGCAATCTTAAATGTGTAATCTGCAGTGTCTTCTTTGGTAATCTCATAGTAAACCCCTGCACTTGATATTTGCTGATTAACATATTATTACCCTTATGTTATAATAAATAATACATGTTGCTCTTTGCATGCAAGCAGCTGGTTTCCACTGGACGTAGGCCTGTCTGAAGATAACATTTATGAAAAGTCTCCTTGACAGTAGACATGACAGGCGGGCATTCTAGTCACGTTTTCCCTTTGCCTCCTGCATGGCATCAATCCATCATCTCATTGGTTGGCATGCCTGGCTCCTGCCATCATCACCATGGCAATGTGAGTGTCCTCCCAGTAGCCATCACCATGGCAATGGGAGTGTCCCCCAGCAACCATCAGCATGGGCCGAATGTAAGCCTCTTAACCAGGATCACCAGGCAGTATGTGTTCGGCGAAAAAATTGGGACGTGGTTTGTCTGTAGGTGTCGGAGAACGGAAGAAAATTAGGACAGTAATACGTCATTCGTGATTAATTTTATTCTCCATGTCATCCTCTCTGTCATTGTCTTTTTCACAACTCTCGGTATCACTGTTGTGGGTAGGCGCTGTGATGCGTCCCCTGTCCTAAGTGGGGCCTGGCAGGAGGCTTAAATGGCACTGATGGAGCCGCAGTCCATCCCATACCGCTGCTGAACACTGCGGGCCCTTCGGGGAGCTCACCGGCCCCCGTCTGCTTGGGACATCATCTAGTGTCGGTGTCCTGACACACAATAGTGAAAGCTGACAAACCCACAGGGGGTGAATTTAGGAGGGGGGCCTGGTGGAGAGAGAAGCATGCCACTACTCTAGCAAGGACATGAACGCATGACAGTGACACCCTCGTAAATAAACACTATCTATCACATACACACATATTTATACAGTGCACATTCAATCGTGCAAAATGTTACTGCAACACTTCTACAAAGACACCACACATGCACACACACTCATATCCACACGCACACACACACAGAGTTAATTGTGCATATTCATGAGTATACATACAGGGTGTTCCGTTTCGCAAGGCTGACTTTTATTGTTTCCCTGGTGTGTACCGTCTATGTGTGTGCACTGATGCACATGGGCATGTTTATATAAGAGTGTATCTGCATGTGTGAACGGGTGTGTCTTCCCATGTGTATCTGTGTGCATTTAGTTAAAGAGCCTGGTGGGTATCAAGAAGCATAGCTTTAAGGTATGATATGTTAATAAAATGTGTCAAGATGTCTGGAACCCTTTCTCTCTTTATAAACAAACTTACAGCCTGAGCGCTGCTAATTAGCAAGCCCATCTGTTCAGTTTAGCAAAGTTGTTGAGATTTACCACGGAAACTGTAAAAAGACAAGCTCACTTCGACACGGCAGATGACAAGTGTTAGAATTCCCAAATTCGATTCCCCGGTCTAAAGTCTCTTGTTGAGTCTCTTATTCAATTATTGTCTATTAATATATTCATTAATTTATAAAAAAACGAGAAGTGTTGTTCTTATTTTTATCCTTGTGATAAAATGACCACACTGGCACACTTATGCACCAGCAGGACCGCAGTGTTCGCTGAGGCACAACATATGAGGATACAGGGTAACATTCCCCAAACAGCATCATCCAAAGCTGTGGCAATTTGCTGGGAGAACATTCATTGCTGTGGCTGGGGCCCAGCTTTTGCATGCTAAGCACTCTGCAGCTAAGTCTGTAACATGTGTGTATGACTGTGTGTGTTTATTACGTAGTTTGAATTTGCTTGTGTGCTGTGTATGCATGTGTGTGTTTGCGTTAGTGTTGGTTAAGGTCGGGCGGGGGGGGGGCACAGGGGGTCCATCTGCTCTCTTCTGCTCCTCTGCACTGATATAAGATTACGTTAATCTGGGTACTTGTCAGGACAGGTTAGTGAAAGCAGACGACTGGGTGGGACTCATGCTAAACAGGTTGGCTAGAAAACGGCTGTTTTTGCCCTCAGACTCTGCGGTGTGGGCTTTGGCACACGGCGTGGATGTTGAGCAAACAGTCCCATAGCTGAAGTAGATTTTCTGGGCTTTAGATATAGACGCATAATCGCCATAAAATGATGAATTTGCACACCCTAAATATTTTTTGTGTTTTAGGAAAGTCGTTTTTTCTGGCCTGATGTCCCTAATGTGCATGTGTGTTTGTATGTCAGCCATAGTAGGGCCAGTCTATGGAAGTCAGGCCCTCCGTTTGGGCCTGCCCTCCCCTTGCATCACCTCTGTTGGCTTTACCCCCTTTCCCACCTCCTCAAACATTTTTATTCAATTAAATAGCCCTCCTAAATCCTGTCCTACATCCTGTGTGCTTCTGATGTTGTTTTCCCTGTAAGCACTTTAAAGCCGTAATGATTTTGTAACTTGTTATGCTAATTAGAGTGGCCCTCTCAGACTGTGTATCAGGAGAAGGATTTATTGCCCGTTTGCTTGGAAGGGAAGAAAAGAAAGAGAAGTTAGAGTAATTAATCCCGTTAACCAAGGATAATTGGGCAAAAAATAGCCCTGTCACTGGCACTAACTGGGAGGAGTTGCAGTTAACCCTGTTTCCTGTGTTTTATTTCAAACTTAATGTTTCCTCTTGTTTAAACCTCCTCTCAGGATTCCTGCTAATCCGCCTGCCTGCACCCCATTGGTGGATTGAAACACCATTGGGGGCCACGGAGAGGAGGTGCCTGAATTCAATCAAACATCAGTAAGGATTTTCCTTCCTGCCTAGTGTGCCCACAGTGAGGGTTTAGTTTGGTTAGAACAATTATTTGGATCAAACAGTTATAAGCTAGTCTTCTGTTATTTGCGCTAACTGAAATATCAACTTTTCAGTTTGTTATGTTTAAAAAAATATGATTTTAGTTACAAACTGTGCACACTTTAATGCTCCTGTTTTATGACCTTATTAACTGTGGTTTAGTTTTGTATTTTCGCATTAACATGTTTTTTATAGGAACAAACATTTTCCGGTTTTTACAGTGGAATTCCCACGCACATTGCTTTTTATGATCAGCTGCAATAACAGGCAGCACTAACTCGTTCCATACCCACAGTCCTCTCCCTGAGGAAAAACACTCATCTGTTTTTATCAGTGCCATGCCGGGAATGTATCATTCAGCCACTTTCGGGGGAATTTACGGCTTAAAAAAAAATAAGGGGAAAAAAGAGGAGACATTTTTTCCTTCTTAATGGTTTGGTCAGTGTATCAAAGGGGCTGCCATGTTACCAAGATAATGTAGGAAGAAATATAACATTTGATGTGATTTATTTGTGGTCATTGTTTTCATTTTCAGTTCTCATTTGATTACAAATGATATCCCTTTTATTATAAGGGCCTTTACTAGTTTCAGTCATTTCTTTTAAGTCTTTTTCCTTTCTTCTTTTCTGCCTTTTTTCAGCTGTTGAACTAGGAATGCCAGTTGAATACGCCCTGTCGACATGAAACAATTCGGCTGCATTAATTTGAGAATTCAACATTTCTGGGCTGCTGTTGCTAATTGCTGTTTTGATTGTTTTCAAGTTCAGTTATTAGCCACATTAGGTCAAATTAAGGACAAGCATGGCGAGACAAAGCCAGGTAATTAAGAGAGGATATGGAGGGAGTCAGCCCTGTCCAGTTACACTTGACTTCATTAATACGGCTAACTTAAATCAACCGTCACAATGCTAGCAGGAAGGCTATGTTTTTCTCAATGTGAACTTGTAGTCCTGCCTCCCAGACTTCACAAAAGGCTGTTTAGCATCCACAGTATGGCTATTGTCACTGTCAGAGATAGCATAGAGGCAAGGGCACGGCAGAGGAGAGGCTACCAGGAAGAGAAGTTGGGCAGAGGGACCACGGGGAGAGCACTTGACATACCCTCTTGCAAACAAAACCCCTCATTAATTACACCCTAAAGATAATTATTTCCTTGATTTGTTTGCTCTCTCTGGTCACATTTCCTATTGTGCCGCCAGTATTTCTTTCTCCTTTTGTTTACTTTTTTATCTATTTTTGTGTTTACCCCCTCCCATCCCTGCTTACACCATATGGTTGCAGATCAAATAATGTCAAACATTTTGCCCTTGCAAGTTTTTGCAATTTACAGTTTCCAAATGTGAGACCTGTTGAAAGCAAGAGTGATAATGGGCATGCTCTACCCCCCGTCATTTTTGTCCCACCATATCTCCCTTCAATTAATGCTACAGCGGGAGTTTCATGTAATAACACTTGCACTTCTGAGCTGTCCGCATCAGAGAGGGAGAGGAGAGGGAGACGGGAAAACCGAGGGAGGAGGCTTGGAAGAAAAGAAGAGGGAAAGAGAAACAATTAAATCTGGGCTGGGATGCCATGACGGGCCTGTGCTGGTCATGTGACTGTTGCATGTCAGGTAAATGGAGCAGAGATGTAATTGTGGTTTGGTGGGGTGCATGGTAAGCTTGCCTATCATTATTTGCCGAGAGAAATCAAACTGGTGCCAGCAGGACGGAGGATGCTTTGACAGCAGTAATTACCCATCGCCATGGTGATCACTTTTGTCCTGCCATGGCTGGCTGGCAGAGGCCCCTCCTCCAGTCAGCCTTTAATCAGATTGGGCTGTCAGTTGTCAAGTAGACATGGGTGGGCCGGACACTCTGTATGGGCACTGTCTTGGGTCCTAAAGTGTTTTTAATTAGATATTTCCATCCAAGACACCGGTAAAACATTTTTTAAAAACAGTACACACTTCTCTGTTGAGTGCAGGACCAGGCTTGTCTACTGTGTTTACAGAACAGGAGCGTAGGTGGTGTTTTTGTATGAGTGGTCATTTATAGGACGTATTATTACAGCTCACAGGATGTCTCTTTGTGGTTATCTATAGTATCTCTTTGAATCTCCATATAATAGCAAACAAAATCATTGTCTCAATACTCCCTTGTTTGTTTTTGTGTGTTTCTTATACTTTGCAGTGATGTTTAATGAAAGGTATATGAACCTAAAGGCCTGTTTTTTTTTTGTTAAATCAAGGAAGCATGGACGAAACACATATTTAGAAAAAGAATGTTTTATCTCAATGTGTTATGCGTTATGATTAATTAATATTCACAATTGATTGATTCAACACAATTGTGCAATGAAGTGCTTCTAAAAACCCATACTGTATATATAAAGGTAAAACCACTCTAAATCATCAACAAAGCCTATGTTAGGATGTATATATGACAGAAAAAAGTATGAAATGCAAAATGCCAAGCCTGTCATGCTTTTATATACCAAGGCTATACATGACTCACTGTCTTTTAATCTGATGCAGTAGTAGAAGCCAATAATGGTGCAGCTTAAGGTAACAGAGAACACAAGGTAGCCTGATAATGTCAGTGTGATAATTAGTGCAGAGAGGCTTAAACCTGAGGCCCACGGGAGACAGCCCCTGGTGTGGAGAGATGGCACGCAGCTGGATCATACTTAATTAACTAATTGAATATCATTTTGCCAGTTAGCTGGAAATTAAAACACGGACTCAGAATGGACATTTTGAGATTAATTTGGATGAATGCTTTTTTCTTGCAATAGCTTGATGTTCATTTTTTGTTCAAGTCATGCTGTATATTTGATCAGGTGTCAGGAGTTTTACATTTATTCTAAAACACTATTAGACATTTTTCTTTTGAAAGCTCCATGTTGAAAATGCATGTGTGTGTGTGTGCGTGTGTGTGTGTTGCATGTCCCATATGAGATAGCCAGCGTGAGTTTCTTGCTGTGAGGAGGCAGGAATGCGACTTAAGAAGGTACAGAAATATCACTGGATGTAATGAAAAGGAGGTCAAACTCGTCTTGGGTGACACTGGAACCTAGATTAAGTTCTGCTGATTTGACAGCAGTTAACTAAAATGTGTATGTACTGCCCTCATCTCAAAGCGTTTTTCACATATTTTTAAAGGCTCTAAGGACAGTGTAGTTACAGAAATGATTTGATTAAAATCCCCTGTTAGTTTACTGCACTTGTAGGACTTACTTGCTTTAACCTTTATCATCATTAATAAGGATATACGATAATTTCTCTTGGACTCCCCATCCAATACATTTATTATAAAAAGTTGTATAGACATAACACTGCTTTGCCAGCTTGATTGTTAATTACTTTTCCTAATTGTATTGAAAGTGATGTTTAAAATCTCAGAGACCCCATGTGTAACACTACAGTTTTCTTATTGTCATGTGATAGGTGTTTGCAGTACATTTAAAGCCCCTTACACACCGAGCCGATTATCGGCATCGATAGATGTCGGGCCGTCGATGAGCGTCGTGTCGCCCTACAGGTTGTGTACTGCACCGTCGTGTCTTTTCGGCCCTGCCGACACCTTCTGCCACCGATTCGACATGTTGAATCGGGAGGCCGTCGGCCAAATAAATCACTCTGATTGGCTGTTCAGCTTAGCGCAAGCGAAACGGAAGTGAGGGACCCAAACAAACTATTAAGAAGGCAAATCTGAGATTTAATTTAACTCCAGCTCTCGACACAGGTTCGGGAAAGCCCCATGAGCTTCTCGTTGTAGAGTGAAAATAGAACGCACACGCTATTTGTTGTTTGTTTATATCACGCAGTCTGTTATTCTTCTCTCGGTGTATCACGCAGTTTGTCTTCAGGTTGTTGCCTCTTTTGAATGACAAATACACACTACCGCCACCTGCTGGTAAGGAGAGTTATTGCCACTCACGCATGCACAGTTCGTACGTGCAACTTGGCCGCCGGCTGAAGTCTTTGCGGTGTGTTCCAGTGCAAAACATGGCCAAGACGCAGGAGACGTGAGGCGATGTTCCGTCGGGACGTGTTTTCTGGTGGTAGTTTGGTGTGTAAGAGGCTTTAGGCAGCATCCCCTCTTAAATCTCAATAGGCCTATAAAGGGCCCCACACACCAAACTGACACCAAAGAACACGTCCCGACGGAACATGATTGTTGTGTCGCCTCACGTCTCCTCACGTCTTGGCCAACAGTCGCATTGGAACACACCGCAAAGACTTCAGCCGACGGCCAAGTAGCACGTACGAACTGCGCATGCGTGAGTGGCAATAACTCTCCTTACCAGCAGGCGGCGGTGGTGTGTATTCGTCATTCAAAAGACTTAACAACCGGAAGACAGACTGCGTGATACACCGAGAGAAGAAGAACAGACTGCGTGATATAAAAAACCAACAAATAGCGTGTGCGCAGGGGCGGATATAACGGGGTGGCAACTGCCACCCTAAACAATAGCCTTGCCACCCCAGCTGCCACCGCAGTTGGCAGCTTTGTTTTAAAATAAAAGTTGTGGCTCATCGGACATTTATGAAACAAAATCCCTAATGTGCGAGTGCAAGTGAATACAGCACAAGACGCGAGCCTTGTAACCCCTCCCCCGGCCCTGGCGCGAGCGTGGAAATGTGATTGGCGGCGATTTCATTTGAACGGGACGGCGCAAAACGAGAAGCATTCAGACCGAAGTAGAAGGAAGGAATGAGGTATTTGCGGTCTACAATGACAGAGAAGAGCCTGTCAAGTTTGGCTGTCCTCAGCATTGAATCAAAACGCACTTAAGCTTTAGATCTTAATAAGTTTGTGAGGCCTTTTGCTGAACAACATGTTACGGTGTGTGAAGCAGGTAGGACCCAAATGCAGATTAACGTACAAATAATTCCTTTATTTCAAGGCCATCAAGGCATCACTAAGCCACCAGGGTGGGAGGAGGGGGTCAGGAGGACGGGACTGAACTGACTGGCCAGGGGCAAGGCAGAGGACCAGGAAGGGGTCTCGGGCGGACGGCCCGGGGGCAAGGCAGAGGGCCAGGAAGGGGTCTCGGGCGGAACAGAGTCCAAGGTGGGGACCATGGAGGGGCGAAGGCAGCGGCAGGAAGAGTCAGGGGGCCGGGCCCGAGGGCGAGGCCCGCTGCACTCAGGGGGCCGGGCTCGAGGGCGAAGACCAGACAGCTCCGCAGGCCGGGCAGGAAGGCGCTGACGGGACAGCGCCGGAGGCCGGGCATGACCCGGTGTCGGAGCTGGTGGGACAGGCCTCGGCAGGATCCCCCACGGAAGAGGACCAGGATACGGGATTGGCAGGACCCCCTGGCAGGAGAGCAGTCGGCGGGGCCTCCAACAGCACAGGACAAAGGGTTGGCAGGACCCCCGGCAGGAGAGCAGACGGCGGGACCCCCAACGGGACAGGACAAAGGGCCGGCAGGAACCCCGGCAGGAGAGCAGTCGGCGGGGCCTCCAACGGCACAGGACAAAGGGTTGGCAGGACCCCCGGCAGGAGAGTAGTCGGCGGGACCTCCAACGGCACAGGACTAAGAGTTAGCAGGACCCCCGGCAGAAGAGCAGTCTGCGGGACCTCCAACGGCACAGGACATGGGGTTGGCAGGACCCCCGGCAGAAGAGTAGTCTGCGGGACCTCCAACGGCACAGGACATGGGGTTGGCAGGACCCCCGGCAGAAGAGTAGTCTGCGGAACCTCCAACGGCACAGGACCTGGGGTTGGCAGGACCCCCGGCAGAAGAGTAGTCTGCGGAACCTCCAACAGCACTTCAGTAGGGACTTTAGATGGGACTAGAGAAGGGACTAGGAAAGTGACCTGAGGAGGGACTAGGGAAAGGACTAGAGAAGGGACTACAGAGGGGACTAGAGAAGGGACCAGAGGAGGAACTAGAGAACGAAACTCGAGAGGAGACTCGAGAGGGGAACTAGAGAGGGGACTTGAGGAGGGACTAAAGGAGGGAACTGGAGAGGGGACTCCATAGGGGACTAGAGGATAGACTAGAGGAGGGACTAGAGAAGGGAACTTGAGAGGGGACTCGAGAGGCGAACTAGAGAGGGGACTCGAGGAGGGACTAAAGGAGGGACTAGAGGAGGGACCAGAGGAGGGAACTGGAGAGGGGACTCCAGAGGGGACTAGAGGAGGGACTAGAGAAGGGAACTTGAGAGGGGACTCGAGAGGCGAACTAGAGAGGGGACTAAAGGAGGGACCCGAGGAGGGACTAAAGGAGGGAACTCGAGAGGGAACTCGAGGGGGAACTGGAGATGGGACTATGGCAGCTGGGGCCACATCTGGGTCTGGCACCAAGGCTGCTGGGACCGGGACTGGGGCCGGAATTGAAGCCAGAATCCTGGCTGAAAGGTCCGGTTCTGGAGCCGGAAACATGGCTGTAAAGTCCGGTTCCGGAGCAGGGACCGTGGCTGCTGGGACCGGCACTGGAGCCGGAACCATGGCTGCTGGGCAGGGAACCGGAACACGGATCCATGGCTGTGTGGGGTGGTACTGGAGCACGGAAACATGGCTGCTGGGGCCAGAACTGGGTCCGTAACCATGGCTGCTGGGGGCTGAAATGGTTCTGGAACCCTGGCTCTTTGGGCTCGTGCTGCCAACCTGGCCTTGCGACCCCTTCCTTTAGGAGCCGTTTGGAGGCTCCGTGGACCTCCAAAGGCCAGACGAGTACCAGCGAATGGCTCCTGGACAGTAGCAAACACTGGGTGAGAAGCAGGGGCTGACGCCAGACGGACCACACCAATGCGTGTGGTATCAAAACAGGAGTTGGGAGACCTGGGTCTGTCAGGATCGGGAAAACAAATTGTGAGGTAATCCAAAAGCCTGGCAGGTAAGAATTTCACCAAACTTTGATTCCTCAGTGTAAGGTGGACTGCTTCTGCCAGAGCAGCATCTCGCTGCTGAACCCTGACCGCTCCTATCCATTGATCAGAGCAGGTAGCCAAAGAAAACGTAAAATCCAATAATTCCTGCTCAAACACAATTGGGTAATCAGAGAGGGAAACCGACAGAAAGCAAACAGGCAGGAAACGGGGGTGAACACTTTACAAAATAAAATAGGAAACCCAAAGATAGAAAAGGACAAGAAAAATACCAACACAGACAAATCCTAACACAACATAGTAATCGCTGCATTCAGCTGTTACAGGCGTGCCAACTTGATGCTCTGCTCACGGATGACTCAATGAGTATAGAAAATTGTTAAGATGATGACCTTACGTGTGTACATTTTTTTTTTCCTTTGAGGGGGTCTGCCCCACAAAAAACATTCCTGAGAAAGTCAAATAATACGGTGTGTAAAACTACACTGCCCAGCCAAAAACAAATAACTACTTTAATTTAACTAGGCCAGTAGGTAAGGACTTTCCACTGGATAATAACTGCAGCAATGTGAATATGTTTTAGCTGAATACACTTTTTTTAACCCTAACTGATGCAGTTAGTCACTTATTTAATGTTTGTTCTTTCTGATGTAAAGTCAAGGTTTCTGTTTGCAGTAAAGTTGTGGGGCGCTGAACTGTTCTTTTGATTATTTTGATATATGAGGGTGAGCAAGCATCTTGAGGAACATTCATCATTAACTCCTCCAAAAAATATAGTTTATTTAATAATAACACTGAATATGTGAATCATAACAATGATTGACAGCTGATAGGAATTATATGATTGTATCATATTCATTCAGACAAACATCGATGAGACAGTTAATTAATGTACTTATTGCAACCGTCTGCATAGATTTGGTACCCCTGCTGGTCTAAGAGTGAAACAAACTCATTCAATTTGTGACAATCTCACTCTGAGATTTGTCACAAATTGTAGCGCTTACACATCACTGTACACTGTATACCAAGGCAGGTTTACCATCACTCTCTGTACGGAGGCTCAGTCACTGGTACACTTTTATTTATAAAGCTATGTTGGGCAAACTCCCGTATTACATCTGTTCTCTGGTAAAGCAGAAAGTTGCGGGCAGCTATTGTCTGAGATCGCAGGATGTGGTCTTGTTAGATGTGCCAAGAGTGAGGACTGTCTTAGGTAAGACGGCTTTTATGTGCGCAGCTCCACTTGCTTGGAACAGCCTACAGTCCAAATTGAAATTGAGCAATTTTATTTCTCTGAATGTTTTTAAGGCACGTCTGCACGAGATGCTTTCTGACACTATGGGTGTTAGTAAGTGTTGGTGAATATGTAAATATGATGTCCTCTATTGTTTGTTTTTATGTTGTTTTTATGTTTCATGTGGAACTAAATTGATGCAGGTCTCCCTTGTAAAAGAGATCCATGATCTCAAGGGACCTATCTGTCTAAATAAAGGTTTGAAAGGAAGTGAAATGAGTTATTGTTCAGTTAAAATTAATTCAATTATGTCTGACACCTTATATATCTCTATATATACTATCTATCTCTATCTTTACTGATGTGTCACAATAATGTCACCTAATGTTATTAAGTTAAAATATAAATATTGTAGCTTTCCAAGTTAACATTGATTGATATGACATCAGCATATACTTCTGCCAGGGGATGCCGCCCCTCAAAATCTCCTGCCACTCTCTTGCCATCCCATGAATATTTGTCTAGATCCGCCCTGCGTGTGTATAATGTTCTTATCCGGACGTAAGACCCGCAGACTTAACACAAAGTTAAACTCCACTAAAAATGAAGAAAAAGAGTTGTCGTTGTAGTTGGGAAACTTTACTGGCAACTCCTTCACCATGACATGGAGTGAAAACTGTAAAAATAAATACGGAATGCAAAACGATTTTAGTCTTGTGTTTTCTATTAGTTGCATTGTAAATGTATACAATATAACATTACATTTTTCTTAAACATCTTTCCATCAAATAAGCATTGATATATGAACTACAACATGATAACAATGAAATGTAATCACTTACGATATTGATCAGTCTTTTCATGCAGATGCAAATGGCTCCTAACAGTGCCTAAACATGTGGCTTCCTTGAGATTCTACCATTTTCTGACAGCATGACAAGAAGTGATGCAAGATTGACAGGAAGTGATACATTCAAATAACCTGAACAGTTTCAAATAAACAAACGTTACAAGTCACCTGAAAGGTGCTGCAAGCAGTACTTTAGCCTTACAAAGTAAGTGTTTTTGAAAACACCACACTCCCCGTTTGACCTCAGTGAGGTCACTTGATACAATATACAATCCAGTCAGGCCTTGTCCTCTGAGAGAAGTAAAATCATTTTGGAAATTGGTCTGAGGAATGTCTTCACAGTATCTCGGTCGGCTGTTTTGACTTCGACCTTCCCAACGTTTCCGTCTTTTCCAGGGAATGTTGCGGAGACTCTAGCCATAGGCCAAGAATTGCGTACATCCTGCTTGTCTCTGCACAGCACCACATCCCCAACTTGTAGGTTTCTGCGAAGTGATGTCCATTTCTGTCTGCGTTTCCACCGTTCCTCGGATAAATCGCCTAGGGGTGGTGGAACACCGGCCTTTTGGGTGAAAAGCATCGATGGAGAGAAGATCTGGGGGTTGTCCAGGATGATATACTCCGAAAGTAGAAAGATACCAGCATTCCTCTGCGTTCTTCAGTTGTAGTGCCACTTCAGCGTGTCCATTTTGGATTAGCTTGCCCATGAATGTAAAGTATTTTTCCCCCATGTGTGGTTTCCTTTTCAGTACTCTGTGCAGAGATGTTAACCTGCTGGCGACCTCCTCTCTATTGCTGGGAAGGCGCTGACGGAATTCCCTCAATGGGAGGGGGGCAACCCACCTATTATCTCTGCTCCTGTAGACGCTAGCATCCATCATGTCCAAGAAAATCGTATCCTCGATCGATGGAGCTGGTCTGTTGTCCTGTTCTGTTCTGTTGAACACTGTTTTCCCAGTGTCTCCTCTGTAGCCTTTGCTGCTTGGTTGATGTTGCTGTGTGTTCCTTTGACATGCATGTAACCGGTGCAGGGTGAAAAGATAGAATGACAGCTGTCTTCCAGTATGTTGGTTTTGAAGCTGTCGACCGTCGGCTTGTGGACATTTCCCAGGCACACTTCGCCTACTACCACCCAGCCAAGGTCCAAACGTTGAGCGAATGGAGCGTTGTGTGGACCGTTGACTTGCTGTCTGACCTTATGAGCCGCAAAATGTCTCTTCCGAGAAGCAGTAGAATTTCTGCTTTTGGATCTAGCTCTGGGAGGTGTTTGGCAATATGCTGGAGATGGGGTTGTTGGATTACAGCACTTGGTGTCGGAATCTCCGAACAATTATTTGGCATATCACTACACTCAATGAGTGATGGGTGTGTAATGACCACCTTTCCATCTAGTGATTCGACTCGGAATCCTTCAGCACATCTCCCTGATGTTTCTACCAAACTAGAACATGTTCTCAGCCAATACGGGGTTTTCTTGCCTTCTATTTCGAAGAGGTTGAAGAACTCTGGTTTGGCTAGTGAGCGATTGCTCTGGTCGTCCATAATCACATAGGCATTGACAGCCTTGTGCCTACCGTCCTTAGGATATATCTGTGTGAGGCAAATCTTAGCACAGGAGCGAATCCATTGGCCTTTGCCGCAAACCTCTGTGCAGCTTGAGTTAACATCATCGTAGCTAGCCTCAGCTTTTCCCTCCCCGCCGTCCTATTGTGACGGTGAAGGTGCCTTAGGGGATTGCAATGGTGGGCACTGGGCCATGAAGCATGGCTGTGACATGATAAGTGTGGTCACATTCTTGACACTTCACTGATGATTTACAATCCCTAGCAAGGTGTGAAGTGGATGCACACCATCTGAAACAAATTCCTTTTTCCTTGAGGAAGGCCTTTCTTTCGTGGAGTGGTTTGTTTCTAAATGTTCGAAAATCTTGTAGTGAGTGTGGTTTGTTGTGCACTGGGCAATTCTTGGCTGGGTCAACATTTGTTTGTTTGTTGGTATTTATTGTGGCGACATCTGTTTTGTTTACTGAGAACGTTTTATCAAATTTCTTTAAGACAAGTCTTTCTGGATTGACAGAGTTTTCAGCACTCCCTTGGATCATAAAGCTGGGATCGTTCCTCTTTTTGGCTTTGTGACACACACATTTGCAGAAGTATTCAAAGGGAGGGAACTGAACATTGTTATCTTCTTTGAAACTCGAGCCCTTGGACAGCCATTTCTCTTGGAGACCAAAGGGCAGTTTTTCTGTGATCGACAAGATACCTCGTGAGGTGTCCAAATATGACAAACCTCTAAGATAGCCATCTTCTTTCCCACAGAGGATCTCGGACAGCAAGTCACCTAGCTTACGGAGCTTGATGTGGTCTCGGTTGTTGAGTTTTGGGAAACTCTCTAACCGCTGAAAGAGTGACTTCTCCATTATCTCTGGGGCAGCGTAACAGTCATGAAGATGTTCCCAAGCTGTGCGTAGCACTTCTGTTGGATTGCCCACATGCACTGAACGTATGCGTTTGACGTATTCACATGACTCTTTACCAAGCCACTTTGTCATCAGGTCGAGCTGCTGAGCTGCACTTAAATGTATGTCACAGATGCTTCTGCTTTAGCACGAGCATGTGGTGCACTGCTTGATGAAGTGGTTGAAGATCTTCCTCCAGAGGTTGATGATTTTCCATTCTTTCTGGAAGCCATTTTGATGCTTTGGAAAAACTGATCTCTACTGTCTTTTCATTATAATGTTCTTATCCGGACGTAAGAGCCACAGACTTAACACAAAGTTAAACTCCACTCAAAATGAAGAAAAATAGTCGTTGTCGTTGGGAAACTTTACTGGTAACTCCTTCACCATGACATAGAGTGAAAACTGTAACAATAAATACAGAATGCAAAACGATTTTAGTCTTGTGTTGTCTATTCAAACACCCTTAAGGCCCAGACACACCAATCTGACAACAAAGAACTGACACAGACGGACCCCGACTGTTGCGTCGCCTTGTGTCTCTGCGTTTTGGCCATGTTTCGCACTGGAACACACCACAAAGACTTCAGGCGTCGGCCAAGAAGCACGTACGAACTGTGCATGCGTGAGTGGCAATAACTCTCCTTACCAGCAGGCGGCGGTAGTGTGTATTTGTCATTCAAAAGAGGCAACAACCGGAAGACAGACCGCATGATAACCGAGAGAATAAGAACAGACTGCGTGATATAAACAAACAACAAATAGCGTACACGTTCCATTTTCATTCTACAACGGGAAGCTCATGGGGCTTTCCCGAACCTGTGTCGAGAGCTGGGTTTTCGGCCGAAAAGGCGTCGGCACGGCTGAAAAGACACGACGGTGCGGGAAACACCAATCTGAGTAGGGCGTGTGAACACTCATCGTCGGCCTGACGCCCACCGGCGCCGATAATCGGCCTGGTGTGTCCGTGCCTTTAGTTGCATTGTAAATGTATACAATATAACATAGCATTTTTCTTAAACATCTTTCCATCAAATAAGCATTGATATATGAACTACAACATGATAACAATGAAATGTAATCACTTACGACATTGATCAGTCTTTTCATGCAGATGCAAATGGCTCCTAACAGTGCCTAAACATGTGGCTTCCTTGAGATTCTACCATTTTCTGACAGCATGACAGGAAGTGATGCAAGATTGACAGGAAGTGATACATTCAAATAACTTTATGAACCGTGTCAAATAAACAAATGTTAACAGTCACCTGAAAGGTGCTGCAAGCAGTATTTTAACCTTACAAATTATATGAAGTGTTTTTGAAAACACCACCGTGTGTGTTCCATTTTCACTCTCCAGCGAGAAGCTCATGGGGCTTTCCCAAACCTTTAGCCGACAGCCTCCCAATTCGACATGTCGAATCGGCGGCGGAAGGTGTCGGCACGGTCGAAAAGACGCGACGGGGGCGAGACACACTGAGTAGGGCGACAGGACGCTCATCGACGGCCAGACATCTATCGACGGCCGAAATTGGCTTGGTGTGTAAGGACCTTTAGAACTCCTTTGATTACATGTTTTTGTTAAGGAATCCAGCACAGTGAACTCATAGCCTATAGGCCTACATTATAAAACATAAAATATTTCCTTATTTAGTTTTAATTATAATGCTTCACTGCATCAGTTCATCACTTTAATACTTTCCTACTAAATACTAGGTTTCAACAAGGTCAGAACATTTGAACATTTGATCTAATATTTGGGTTTCATAAAAAAAAAAAAAAAAAATAGTATACACATTATAGGATTTGTTTATTGCAAAACCTTGCACGGAAAAACAAAAGAAAAAAGGAACACTTTTTAAAATTCAAATGTAATGGTTATTGACAAAAATACTGAACCATTAAGATATTATATATTAGTATTAGTATTCACTGATATATTAGTAAATCCTCTGTTGTAGTCCATATATTCATATTTTTGAGATTTGTTTTATTAACACTTGTTTCATTGAATATATAAACCAAAATGATTATATTGCCTTATAGCTGTTTTACCAAATGGGACACATTTTCTTCTACACAGTGACACTTTAATTCAAGCAGTCCACGGTGTGCAACACAGTTGTCTCACTGTACTGTATATTGGAGGATAACAATGTTGTACACATAATCTCACAGCAGATTCAGTTGTCTTAATATAGAGATCAGCATGAGGCATCAGTAACCGCAGGAGGAAGCCACTCACTACTATATCCTGTTTGTTGTGCCGCTGCCACCCCAGTTGCTCTTCATGCAGTAATAAACAAATAAAGTGGGAGAAATTAATCCCTCCGGAGCCATTGTGGGCATTTCACGTCACCCGCCAACACGCTCCCCAGCTGTTTCTGTGTGCATGTGTATGTGTGTGATAGCACATAAATGTAGGATTGTGTGTCTTTGCAATGGCCTGCATGTGATACAAGGCCCATACTGAGAAGAGATAAGGACCTGTGTGTGACGAATGATAGAGCAAGGATACATTCACACAAAAATGTGCACATTAGCTGAAAAAATAATAAATCATGTAATATTAAGATGCAGGGAGCTCCTTGTTATTAACATTTAAACAACATTTACTTATTTATCACAATCACCAAAGATAACCGAAAAATTCCTATAACATTTAAAATGTATATATTTGTTCCCTCAGTGGAATCGACTGACTGAATTGATTTACAGTTCAACAGCATGCTTAAACACAACAGCTACAAATCTAAGTCTTCTTCCGCAAGATAGCACAATTTTCTGCCAAAAACATTGCACGATTTAATTTCATGTACTTTGAATAAATAATAAATGCTCACAAAATACAAATTAATCTCAGCCACTCAAAGCAAATTGGCTGAATAGGAAATGATTTCATAAGGAGATATGTTTCAGCATGGCTGTTCGTCCAACGGTAAAACAGACCACAGAGAACATTTTCCCCCTCAGATCTTAACACACCCACACACAAAAGGCGTTTAGTATGTGTGGGTCAGCACAACAAAGGGGCTTATGGCTTGTTGTTTCCTAATTAAGAATGTAAAAGGGGATTAGGCTTCAAACGGCACAGTTTTAGTAATTTCCTTCTTCACCCAGCAGTTGAGGTACGGGTTACTTCCAATGGCGGCATTAGCCCATTATCATTCGCTTGTGTTGTTTTTCTGAGGATAGTTGTGGACCTTCCTGTCCTCACTGTGTACATCTCTTTCACATCCCTTGTTTTGCAGCCCCCCTTCCTCCTTCCCCTGGTGTCCGAAGAAGCACAAAACATATCACTGGAACCCACCCACCCAAACCCCCTCTTTCTGTTTCTCTGAAATAAGCAGTATTCTCTGGCCCTGTTTGATCCTTTGACTATGCAGGGGCTTCATGTCTGGCCAGTGTTTTTGGATCAGCAGGTAGTCGCAGGCAAGCTGTTAAAGGGGTCATCATTCTTCTCTCTCTCTTCTCCTCTCCGCTCTTCACACACAGATGGGGACCTGCTGAACTCTGCCAAAGGTCAGCGCTAAATTACATATTTGATGAATTCTTGCTTTAGTTCAGGCTTTTGAGAGGGGACACAGAATAATGAATCGCTGCGAGGAAAACAATTATCTGACATTTTCATTAATCACACTGGCGGTGTTATTTCACTTAGATATCTGTTAAGACATTTTAGATATGATTCTGTAAATGTCCAGCTTCTTAACTCTTATTTCATGCTCACCAGAAATGTAATGATATCCTTTTTTTTTTTTTCTGTAAATTCGGCCTTCCCTCCTCCCTGTAAAAGGGCCGTCTGAAATGTGTGATGTTTGGAGAGGAGACATTTTGGCTGGCGTCCAGCTCATTGTACACCAGTCTGGACTGGGCTACCATGGCGGCTTTACTCGCTGTACAGCAGACAGATGACAACTGCCGGCACGCCATTCAACACCTCAGAAACAACATCTCCACACCATGTCTGATGCATTAGGAATGGAAATCAGTGTTTCAGTCGGTTTTACTGCCCATATCCTTTGTTGTAAAAGGATGGATTCGCCTGTGCCTGTTTTCATGCATGCCAAATTGGGTTTGAAGTGTCTTCAATTTTTGTTTAATAGATGTTGCCTTTGCTATGTGTGCACAAACGTTGAGTTAGTTGATGTAATGTGTGTGCTTGGTGTGTTTGGATAATTCAGTTGCCATCAGACTGCAACATCTGCCATCAGGTGTCTTCTCACCGGGGATTCTGAATGGTAGTGGAGACGCGAGTATATCTGCTTTCACACTGCTGAACATGACATTTGAACGTGCATGTACACACAAAAAGGAAAAAAGAGCAATCTGTATACACACACACACACACACACACACACACACACACACACACACACACACACACACACACACACACACACACACACACACACACACACACACACACACACACCCTCAGACACTTCACAGAGGCTGTGTGAGAGCCAGGATGCAGAGCCTGAGGGCTGTTGTGTCTCTGATGTTTGTATTGTTTACTCTGTTGTCCCAGTGCATGTAGGAGATTGTTGCGCACTTAGGCCTCACCCCAGCCTTGTATTATTTACTCTGACTGGTGTGGACCGCAGGTTACTGTCCAGGAGAGCTGAAAGGCCCGGCAAACAGAGGGGAAAAAAGGAGGCAAAGATCGAAGGAGACAGAAAGAGATCATTGACTATACCTTTCCCCTTATATTTGTTCACATACTGCTTCTCTCGCCTTTTCGGTTTGTCTTTGATCCCTTCTCCTCAAACCTCTGCCCCCATGGGTCACCAGCTGTCAGACAGCCAGAGGAGGGTGCCGCCTCTCTTCTCTCACTTTTTGCCATTTGGGATACGCACCGTTTTGCACCCGGGGAATCATTCGGGAACCCCAGGTAAGTGAACCGAAGCCACACAGATGTTAATCTCCCCTGAAACCCCCGCCAGACACCCCTCCACTGCCTTCCTTTCTATTTCTTTGCCCCTCTTGCCCTAAGTCGTTGAAATCTCATTGAAGACAGCAAAGTGGAGGTTGAAGCCTCTTGATTAGGTTTCTTTTTTAATCGAGGAGGAGAGGGACGGGGTGGCTGATAGGGGGGAGGGTAGTATCTCGCGGCTGGGTATAAGGGCCTCACTTTGGGCACGCAGGCAGGTGAGCTGGTCCTCGCCTCACCCTGCTCTCCTACCTCCTCTAACAATCCGGTTATCTGTGTCTATTACAGAAGGGTGGCTGACGCTCTGGATAAATCCTCACTCTTCCAGACATGTTCTGGGGCCCTATCAGCTGGGGACAGGACCTTGAGCCCTGATGAGAAAACTGGTCCAGGGAAATTGAATTAGCTATTGTGTCTGGGACTTCATTGATTGCTATTAGAGTTGGCCCGGAGCTGGGTGAAGGCGAGAGGAGGAGAGTTAAGCCTGTCTGAGTGGACTGCACCAGTGGCTCTCTAGAAGGAGAACTTAAACCATACCAGGTTCCAACACTTGACATGTCACTCTCATACCATTAGTGGAAATAACAATTACAGACATATCAAAGGGCAACGTTTTAAATTGTCATTTCCTAAAAGGAGATTAGCAGGATAATTGCCACACTGCAATGAGTAATGTTGTGAGTCAGTCATGTTAGAAGGGGATAACAATGAGAGTCAAAAGTCTATAAATGTGACAGGTCTTTTGGCTGGGGATGATGGATGGAGGCTGTGATGCAGACACTTCCTGTTTCTCCCGGTGCAGAGCCGCGGATGAAAGAGCTGCGGTGTGTTTTCAAACTGAGGAAGAACAATAGGTCAGAGGAAGAAAGAGTTCCCCTGACCTGACCCCCCCTTCTGTTGAAGCTGGGCCTGATAGCTCTGACACCACTGATCTCTCTGGCTGACTCATACAAAGAAAGAGATACCTGTGGGCATTGTGTGCCGCTGTTGCGTCGGCACCTGCCTCGTTTAGGAAATCCACTGCGATTGCTAATTATGCATTTAAAAAATAGAGATCAGAGAAATGCAGAACCTCATGAATATGTCAAATCAAAAGACTTTCCCTCCTCTCTGAACCGAGTGAAAGTAATGTTTCTTCTACATGGTTAAGTATATTTTGTAATATGTTGTACTAATATTTTGCCCAATTATACCAATAAAGAAGGGTATTGATAATCAGATCTTTCAACCGCAGCACGCCATGCTTTTTACAGACCCTCTTAGGTGTTTGTGACAGCCACCTGTGCGAGTGTGTGTTTGCCTTGTCTTCTACACCACCACATGTCGCTTCCTTCTGGAAACCAGCAGAGATGATGGATGATGGCTTCATTGTTTGCTTCACTGCTCTCCATGAAATCATGTTAGTTAAAAAATCCTTTTCTGTCTCAATCTAGGTTTTATTGTCTTCGGTTTGGAAATCATTCCTGTCAGTTAAGTTTCTAAATGAAATGTTGTATTGAACAGATTTGTAACAAATATCTAAAGAAATGATTTGGATTATTTGTTTCAGTTTTAAGCTGATAAGCCCACTTGACACTGTTACAAATCCTTGCAACATCCACAGATAAATAAAGCAGGTTATGAACATTTAAAAATATGCAGACTGGAGGCCAAACTGTTTTTCTGTATTGACAGCGAGACCATCAGTATACAGTACAGTCTCTGCAAACAGATGACATGCAAATCTGTGAACATTCCTTGTTAGTAGCCTCTGAAAAATGAAAGATTCAGGGCACACAGAGGCATTTGTTCCATGGATGCACAGGATGACCCTTGTACTCATTTGCATTGGTTGCTTGCTCTCAATGTCTTAAATTGTAAAAGGAAAACATTCGTCTCTCTGCTATAAAATGTGAAAATATTATTAAAGCAAAGATCAATAACAAATATCTGTTGATGAGCTGCAGAATAATTGTGAATGTAGAAATACAGGCTGCGTAGCCTGACTTCACCCTACACGTTCCGGAGTGGCTTTCCACCCTCCATAGGTGTGGGCCCACAAACATCCCACATGGTAGCTCACACTGTGATAGCCTCCAGCTCTTCATATGGGGTATTCTATGTGTGTGCACACGTCTGGTGGTGTGCGTGTATGTGTACACTATAGCAGCCTCACTCTCTTATTCAGGGATAGCTCTTTCATCCTCTGTAAGAGGGCCGCAGGGTCCTGCCCTCTGAGCCCCAGAGATGAAGTCTAGTGTTTATGTGTGTTAGATTTCCATCCCACAGAGCCGGCCCTCCGCTTCTACTCACATTAGAAGAGAGATGTGGACTACAGCTCGGCAGTAACATGTTTATCAGTTTCTACAAGTATTTAGGGTAAAAAGCAGCATGGTAGAATTATTGCTAAAATAGCTTTTATCGCTATTGTTATCGCACGATATTACAGTAAAGATGTTGTATTAGTTTGTCTCAAAAGAAACGGATAACATGATTATATGCCTGACATGAATGCATGTCATTTCTTAGGACAACAACACACAAACCATACAGTACAATCAGTTTGAAAGAAAAATAAAGTTATCAACAGTAATACACACACTTTAGTATCATCAAACCTTCATAACACTGGACATACTTAAGAATGTAATGATAGACTTTGGCATGCAATTTGATACTCCTATTAAAATGACTGGAAAAGTCTTTCCAAAAGAAAATATGAATACAAAAAAAAAGAAAAACAATGGGCATCAAAATAAAAAAACACGAAGGCGCACACTTTAACAGAAATGGACATTCATGCCTCATCAGATATGTTCCCACTTCCACACACGGGCATGTATTTGTGCACACTGTAACACGAGGACTATGCATAGTTGGTGGATATCCACACACACACCCTGAGAGAGTGGCGGGTCATATTGGTAGCAGAGGCCGGAGCTGACCTCTAGTGTGTGTGTAGATTTATTCTAATCAGTACTGTGCTTCTGACAGGTTAACTGCTGCCCTCTGACCCGCGGAGCTCTCCGGGTGTCACCGTCCTTGTGTTCCCTGTCCACTTTTATCGGCAGCAAAAAGAAAATGTAAATTAAATGCAGCATAAAAATAGATGATGGGAGCTTGTTCCTCTCATCTTTTTATTCACCCCTTCTTATCTCTCCCTCCTTCCTCCGCTGCGTTCTTGCGGCTCCATGATCAAACTGTAATGGAGGAAGAATTGCTTGCCTTTTTTTTTTTTTTTTACCTTGCACTTGCGTTCTTTCTTTTCATCAACACATACACAGCTGGCATAATAAAAGCAGTGGTGGGGTGGAGAGCAGGTAGTTTCCTGAAGCTTGACAGGTGATGATCGCCAGTTGAGTATAGCAGGGATTGCTACAAATAGATTATGATGTAAAAACCTTTCATCCGTACATCACACAGGAGAATTATAGAAAAAAAGCCTTCTTATGTGTCTTGTTTGTGTAACACTGGCCTTGTGGTTGTAGAAGGCAGCGTTACATTTGTTGTTGTGCCTTTTTGTAGCAGGAGAGAGGGCAGTTGAATTAGATAGCCTCCATCAGAGCAATTTTCCAGCAATGTCTCTAAAAGCCCTCACACACTTCATCAGTATTATTGTAATTCTTTAGCTCTAGGTTATTTGGCAGCTGCTGTGCCCCACTGGCAAATCCCATTCGTGATGCCGTCCCTTTCACCGCAGCCAGAGATCCATTGATTTTTCTTTTCTCTCCTCTAGCCTCACCCAATTCATTTTAGATTGCTCGATATGAAACATTTTAATTTCTGCTCGCACGTCCACTTGGACACCAGTCAGAGGTTTCCCCCTTTCTCCCTCTTTGTGCAACATCTCTTTATTCCAACTCTTTAATCAGTCATGAGTTCAGAGCCAATTTATTTATATATTTCTTTTCAGTTTCCTATTTTTTGGCAATTCTATTGATTTAAATAAGCACAAGCAGAGAAGGCTATAATGTGGATACACATACCAGTTTCATTGACTTAATAAAATCAAATAAATGGAGTGTACACATTTTACAGCTGCATCTTTTTAGCGTTGCATGTGTTAAATGTGTGCATATGTGCAGGTGTGTAATCAGCGGTATTCCCTCTATGATTGGGCTTGGATGTGCCATTATAGAAGCTATGTGCAGTCTGATGGAACCTATTGATGTTTGAGTACACAGGCCCTACTTAATTAGTCCATCACACCCACTGCTTTGGTCTCTATAGGATCCCCGTAAGTGGTGCTCCTTTGCATATGCCATGCGATTTCATAGACAGGCTTCTTTCTTTTCTTTTCAAATGATGGGAAGAGAAACAAACATCGTATACGTCACAGGGGATAGGACTGTCTGGATCAGTCGTATAGCCGTCTGTCTGACTGACTGTCTTCCTCTCCACACAATACCCCTGAAGGTTTTGTCACGTGTGTGTCTGACTAAATCTGTGCCACTCTCCGTTTTGCACACTAATCTGGGAGCCTTGAACTCGGCATGGCAGACATTTCGGACTGTGTCATTGATTTGGAATCGAGCTCTGCACTCCTTGTCCTTCACTTAGGGTTCAAATCAATGATGCCCGCTTCTGACCATGCATTAAAATCTGCACCTCCCCACACCCCTCCACCCTTCCTCCCCAGGACTTTGACTTGTGCTTTTAATCTGCTCTGGAGCCCGTGTTTCTCCTTCACCGCTGGACTTGGAAATGTGCCATCCATGAATATTCAGATAAGGTGGTTTCTATAATATTAAACATTCACCCTGCAAACAGGTAAAGGAGATGCAAGTAGGGAGCAAAATAGCTCTCCTTTTTTGTTTCCCATTGATTTACTTTCTGACTGGAACACACCAGCAGTGACTGCAACCTTCTGATGTGTGTGTGTGCGTGTTTGTGTGTGTGTGTGTGTGTGTGTGTGTGTGTGTGTGTGTGTGTGTGTGTGTGTGTGTGTGTGTGTGTGTGTGTGTGTGTGTGTGTGTGTGTGTGTGTGTGTGTGTGTGTGTGTGTGTGTAGTTGAGTTGCTAGTTCATATGGGCATTAAACTATACTTGTATGGTATTTGAAGCCATGTGTTTTTCTCTTCTTTTCACTATCTCTGTAAAGCGAATTTGAGCATCTGTGAAAGCGCTAACAAAATTAATCTATTATTATCATTATTATTATTATGTGGCCTGTCACCATACCTGTCCCCTGCAGGTTGACCTTTGACCCCCTGCATTCCTGTACGAGGCATGTTCTTTTGCTTGGTTACCACCTGGAGATTGGCTGGCTCCAGAACGCCATCTATTTTCCAATAGCATCCATCACTCAGGAGGAGTCGACTTGCCCTGAAAAATGTAGAGTTAACTTGGGATGGGAAGCAGAAATATCTGAACATAGTGAGTTTAGGTAGGTTCTCTTGTTTGAGGAGGTTACACGTGAATGGCAGCGGAGGTTTGAGTCAAAACCTGCAAACTCTCTCGCGCTTTTCTGTCCTTTTGCCAGTGAAATATTAAAGACCAAAAGACAATCCTTAGAAAAGATAAAGAAAAGTGACTGAAAAAGTAATCAACTTCTTCTTCTGCAAACAGACATGTGTACACTGTCCCCTTGAACTACCAGAATCCTGTAAAGCACATGGCCAGAGACACACAGTTGTCTTTGAAAAGGAAGCTATTATTTACAACACACAAGCAACCCAGCATACAGAGAGAAGGTGACAATAGGTGGGAAGAAGTGAAGACCAGAGAAATAGAGCAGTTAGACGGCCAGGTGGATGGAGACGAAGCAGAAGGAACAACTGAAGGGGGCATTTCATACTACGCGGCTCCCCCATGGTGCCCGGCTGAATGGACCCAGCACAGATGTCAAAGGAGAAGCCGCTCAGCTACATTGTACACCTACCTGTCACCGCACCACCCTGTCAATAGGATATCCCCTGTTGGCAACTAAGTAAATATTGTGGATGGTTGAGGGTTAGAGGTGTACGCTGGACCGGTAAGATTTAAGTGAAAATCAATGATGGTGTGCTGTTGAGGACACAGTGCTGCATGTGTGTTGGCAGAACTGTGTGTTCACCTGTTGTGTTTGCAGTAATGGCAGGCTATCATAATCGCAGGACACTTAAAGGTCAGTGTGTTTGGGTCTAAGTGACCACTCTCTCTTCCTCTATAAAGTCTTTAGGAAAATACACACACACACTAACAATTGCATCTTGATTGCATTCATAAGAAGCTGTTTCTTGTCTTGTCTTTTTTTTTTTTTTTTGACGTAGCATATTAAAAAAAAAAAGAAGAAGAAGAAGAAAATGCAGTGCTTATTTAGTTTTTAATTATAGTTCATTTTATATGTAAACCTCAGTATACAGTAAACATAAACATTTAAAGTCCATCCTCTACCTTTTGATTTGGTTTCTCTAACCGAGAAAACTAAATCTAAATTAATCAAAAATCCAGAAAACCCATTTTCTGAGGCGTACCTCTTTGCTTCTATCGTCAACCAAGCAGAACAGCTATCACTCACTCACTCAGTAATGAGACCGTGAGTAGGGCCTTTGGGCAAACACACACACACACACACACAGACACACCTCCGAAAGTTGGTTTGGAGGGGTTAATAAACACAACTCAAATGTTGGGTTAGGACTGGAACACAGGCCTGCAATCGAGCTTTTTGGGCTTCACCGCCATCCTAAATCTAATTCCATGTTCTAGAAGAGGAGTAGGTAACCGTTACTGCTGCAATCCTATGTTCATGTCATCTAAGAGAAATCCAAGCGTATTATTAGGCCTCGGTAGGTTTGGGTGAGGCCGAGTGGAGACTGTGGGTGGGATAGGCAGGCTGGTTTCAGGGGGACTTTCTAATAGGCATTCAGTTGGTGAGAGCTCCCTCCTTCAACACACAGTCACACACACCATTTCTACACTGTTATTGCTCTTTCTCCTTCTTTCTCTCTCACTCATTTGGTGATCTCATGGGGCGAGCCTTTTCCATGGAGGACAATAGCAGTGGAAATCGATTATGATTATAAGGATAGGTAGAGGGTTGGCGGCGCACCTACACTGTGCGGCATTCATGGCAAAGTCCCACCCCCCCCAGGAGGCTTGCTGTCCTTTCTGCCTAACCTGTAGGCTTGGTGATTTTCTTTATGCCATTTTTCTGTACATACTACTGTGCCAGAGTGCACTACACCTTACACGGTGTTTGCTGCTCTATTCACAGCCCTCAATAAGCCTCTGATATGCAACCAAGCATCTTTGAAAACTCCTCTGGCTTTTTTCTCTTATGAAGGAACTCAAGTGTGAAGGTTTGATATGGTCAAACAATCAGCATTAATTTGATAGAATCACAAAAGCAATACCTTTTTTTTTCACTGTCTCCCCCATCAAATAATTAGTTGCACATTTGAGATATTTGATAGCAGTTTTCCCATTAATAATTCATGCTCACTAAATTCATAAAACATCATCTATTCCCCAGCAAGTAACATTTGATATTACATCTAAGGCCCAGAGCAGAGAAGTTTGCCAGAACCCCATCAAATGAGATTCTAAAAATACTGACTAGCCCTTTAAGAACGACTGGAGGAGGAGAGAGAAGTCCCCTGCTATCTATTTTCTTTGGCACCACCGCTCTTTTCTGAACGTCTTCCATTTGATTCCCTGCTTCTTCTCTCTCTTTTCCCCCTTCCCTCTCCCTCTCTTCCAGCCCCTTCTCGTGATGTCAATTGAATTCAATCGAAAGGATTTACAGCAGTATCTTTTAACGTCTCTTGGAAAGGCACTTGTAACACATCACATTTACTCTCACCTTTCTGCTGGGATTTTAAGGGGGGAAATAAAGGTCAATTATTCGCCAAATCAGAAGTTTCATTAAAATCACTCTCTCTCTCTCTCTCTCTCTCTCTCTCTCTCTCTCTCTCTCTCTCTCTCTCTCTCTCTCTCTCTCTCTCTCTCTCTCTCTCTCTCTCTCTCTCTCTCTCTCTCTGTCTGTGTCCTTGCGTCGTTTCAAGAGGGCCATCTGTCTAAACATCTCTCAGGGTTCTTTTCCCTTTTTTTCTGATCATTTCCTCGCCTTATTCATGAACCCTAGGAGTCCAGCTTTGTAGTAGCGTTGGAGCGGCGCAGCCTTCCCCCACTGAATACAGCTCTGGGCCTCCGCCTGCACCAAACTCCCCCTCTCTACCCTGTTACCTCTCCCCCAACTCTCCCAAATAGCCTCCCTCCCCTTTACCTCCTCCCCACAAGGACCTACAGAATCTCTGAACTTGCTACACAGAATTGACCCGCCTTATTGAGATCGGTTATCCTCACCCTCTGTCTCTCCCTCTCTTCCCCTCTCCAACCCATTCACTGTTTGAGACCCCCCGCCTCGTCCACGGCCTTCCCTCCTTCCCTGCCTCTCTTCCTTATTGCAGATTTGTATGCAGGCTGTGACCTGGGTGGCTACAAAGCACCGCACATTATTCTTGATCATTCCTCTGCCCCCCGCCAAGCCAGTTATGAGGAAAGATCCCTTAATGATGCTCTGACTATTAACAGTGTTTTATGTCCAAATGTCTCCCTCGTCCTGCTAACCAACCGGTCAAATATAGATACAAGAAACCGGGGAATCTGCTGTGACAAGATTTTGGTAAAATATACATAAGCCTGTTTGATTATGGCAATAATTGCCAAATAAAGGGACACTCAGATGACGGTGGGTTGTATGACTAAAGGAACATTTGACCTAGTCTGATTTTCATGGAGGCTTAACATGGTGCACTTTTGGTTAGTTAGTGATTTAATTGTTACTTTACGGGCATGCGGTGACTTCATACATAACCTAATCTCTCCAAATGACTTTGTAATTTACAAAACTAAAACTCCTTCATGTTTGACTTTAGCTCTTACAACATGTATGTGTACTTGCATAATATTCGTATTTTGGAAAGTGAAAATGTGTTTCCTTTTATTGAAATGCGTAAACAATATTAAAAAAAAAACAACAACTTCATAAATGAAAAGTCAATCAGAGTATGTGTGTTATGTTTGGTGCGAGATTAGTTTTGATCGTTGGCTGTTGTCACTGTGCCAGTATTGTGTCTGCAGCCGGTCCATCCAGGCCCCCGCATCTCCCATCCGTCCCAGGCTCATCCCTCTGTCTGTGGGAAGACAAGTCACAGCGCCAGCCTGGCTCAGAGCCAGTGTGGAAGCTCTGGTTAAGTCCCTCTGCCAAGTCTGGATTACACCGAGATGTTAATCATTGGAGAGAATATTAAAAACACAATCATATACTTTCAGTTTCCACACTCCTTCAGAGATATAGTGGCATATCTGCCACCTGCGCGCACGATCGTTGACTTTTATGGAGCTATAGTTAAACATGTAAAAAGATTTGTCTGCTTGTCAGTTTGTAGCGTTGTTTTGGGTGGAGGCATGCCCTTTAAATTCTTGTCCCTATTGTTGCTTCATTGTTGCAGCTTATTGTGTCATAAGTAATTCTAGCTGACTTCAAAGGAGGTTGGGGCGCAACTGTTGGGTTGTGGGAAGCACTTTGAATGTCGAACGCAAACGACCTCTCTCAGATGGGAACGTTACAGCGTCTCCTGTGAACTTAGCTTGTTTCCCTTTTTGTCTTCCTTCAGATTGATATGTGACCTACATTTGGCAAATAAAAACGTACAAAGCAGGAACCCGATGCCAAACCTGACCTCCCTATTGTGCATTATCTGTGTGTGCGTGTGTGTCTGTATGCAAGGAGGTGTGTGTGTGTGTGAGCAAGGTTCACATGTAATGGGTTTTCTAGAGGTGAGTGGGATCTACCAAGCACAAAAATGGATCATATATCGGGTTTCTGTGTTTTTTCCTAATAAACCAAAGCAATATATCAGAATTATGCATAATCACGGCTTTTCAATATTGGCTAAGTTGATTTGTGTGAGATGTGTGTAGGAGACAAGAGGCCTGTAACCAATTCACTTAGGGAGTACGTATACATATGGCCCCTATAGAGAAGCAGAAAAACACTCAAATTAAAATGATGAATTGTGCTGATCTTAATCTATCTCTTCTGACTTTCACTATCTTAGAAAACCTGTCAATCCCTCAACTCCTCAACCAGTCTCTCCAATCCTGTTGAGTTGCGGGATGTTGGTGCCCATATCTGTCTACCTTATGTTGAAAGAAGAGAAAGACTGACAAAGCTGTCACTAAGTTTCTACTGATGTGTGAAATTATGACAAAGAGAGTGAGAATTTTGACGATGAGAGATAGAAAGACAGAAACAGAGAAGGAGAGACTCTGAGAAAAAAGAGCAGCATGGAGAATTAAGGCATTGTTTAGCGGAGTGGGCCGGTAATCAGCAGGAGTTGGATATGCAGAGATTGTTGGCGGGCAGGAGATCGGGGTCTATCACTGTCTACCCCACTGGAGAGATCTCCGCAGGGGAAAGAGTGCCCTCTGGCCCCCTACACTCCCGACACATCTATCCACATCCCTCACACACATTCCTCACATATTCTCACTCTTGGCCTGTCCATCTTCCTCTGACTCTGCCTCCATTCCAACTCATGTCTTACTTCAAGTTACAGACAATACTGATAAGAACAAAAAGGTCTGATCGTGGTAAGAACATTAAAGTAAGCAGCAGTCACCGTAGATCTTTAATAGTGCACATGTGCATGTTTCTGTCAAATGTACAGTTCGTTGCGAAGATTTTTCTTTTCAGTCGTGAAAGTATCTCACTGCTCACAGTAACTGACAGAAGTTACACCTGCACTCTTGCAGCTGTCAGAACGTCCTGCTGATGCTCAAATACGGAGCACACACACACTTACACAGTGTTGCTCCAACAGAAGGGATTTCTTGGTACACATGTTTGCATGAAATTCCTTCCACACGGTCACACTTTTTTGTGTGCAAATGTAGCACATACACACCTTTGGCTTTGGCACTAAAATGTGTGTGCACACAGATTTAGCACATCTGTACGTTTTTAGGAGTGCGACAAATACTTCTCAAGCGTCTCTCTTTAATTACAGTGTTAACATCTCCTTATACGAAAGCTTCACAGTTTTATCACATGGCTTAAATCTGTGTGTGTAATTGAACCCTTTTGGATAGGGTACTAAGAAGCTTTCACGGTTTGATGTTTTTGTTGTTTTATGTTTTCGAAGCAAGAAAGTTTCAGTTCGACAACCATGTGTCTGTTCTTAGTCTTAATGAACTCATCAGTCAATAACAGTCAATGACAGCCGTTCCCCGCGTTATTAGTATTCACGCGGGAAATCGTCAGCTTTCTAATTAAGTGGATCAGAATTAATCAAGCAGCCGTTCACCGTGGCTGTGTGTCAGAGGAGGAAGCAGTTATCACCAAAAGAACACACCCGCACACACACACACGCACACACATGTACACGTACACACACGCACACACATGTACACACACATAATTAAAGCACATACAGATATTCAACCTTGCAAATGCATCTCTTTTATACAACTCATTATAAAATTAATTAACTAAGTTAATTAATAAAAGGGATCTTAATGCATTTTGTTTTCTTAAGTACATCCCAGGTTTGCTTGATGGAGTTCTTTATTACAATATCTTAGATTAACCTTCTTTGTCACTCCTTTGCACCGATGGAAATCTAACTTTGTCTGCATCTGAAACTGTTTGGCATTTAAACTCTCTTCTTGTTGATTTTTGGATTCCGCTAACCTTTTGGAGGCGAGTCTGTGCTTCTTTGGTATTTGAACACGTGTGTGGGTACCTTGTATTCTTTATGAGAGACACTGTGAATCCGTGTGTGTTCGTGTGGATGTGCTCACATGTATACGTCTACCTAAAGTATGTAAGCATATGCTTTTGGGGGGAAAAGCAGAAGGAAAGACAGGAGTGTGTGTGCATATGTGTGTGCATGTGTGTGTGCATGTGCTTTAGTGTTGTTGTTGCCCTCTTCATCTTGAGCCACAGATTCAGCTGGGTGCCCTCCCCCAGCTGACCTTTTAATGTAAACTACTTGTTTTAAGATGCCATGTTGCATCAGAGCAGAGAGGCTGCTGGGATGTGACTCTAGTGTTGCAGGGAATGAGGGAGACAATTCAGAGGTGGGGAGGATTCGTCGAAGTGACCTCTCGAACCTATGACCTTTTAATGAAGCTTTAATAACTGACATCCACATTCACTTTGTTTTGTTTTGAACTTAACCCTCATTGAACCCCCGAGTTGATGTTCTTCCCCTCTCGCCCGCCCTTTCATTCCTCTCATCTCCTCGCATCTCATTGCTCGAGAGATTTGTGTAGTTCAAGGTCTGGTTTCACCTGCCATTGAGAAGCCAACGATGGTGACCTATTTATTCAGGCTATTAAATCCTAATATTTAATTAAACAAAATAGATAAATAAACATATATTACTCTCTGTTTATTCATCTCATGTTATTGTCTCAAGGTAGACCTGGCCAACATGGCAGCGGAGCACCACGTGATTGAATAGATTATCATTATAATTCTGTGTGAGTGCATATGTGTGTGCTCTAACCTAGAGAGATTATGTAGAAGTTTAGTTTAATCCCTTTAGTCATATTCTGATATTATAGACGTGAGCTGGGGCTAAAGGATTTAGTAGAGCAGGAATAAACTTGAGTATATCTCAATCTGATTTAATTCAACGGTAATTATACCATTTATTTTCACAATCTTCATTATGCACACACATGCTTTTGGAGCTAGCTATGAAAAGACAGTTAGCTACGAGACATGAGAGGCAAGTAATGCACTTTACTTTCAAGGCAATATTTCACATTACGCTGTGCCCATCCAGACTGATATAAATAAATATATTGTTTTATCTTTTATTTGTAAGAAATGTATTTGTCCTCAAGTGATATGGCAGATACAGAGATGTCTGTGCCTCATACAATCACAACAGCGAGTGTTGCTCTTGATTTCAGTTGATCTTAGGTTTGTTGATTCTATTTGCTTAAGCTCCAGTAGTTAATAGATTGAGCAGAAAAAACAGTTATGAAACCCTCCATTGCCCCTTTGACCAGTCCTTCTCTCCACTGTCCCATAGTGCACTCTGGCTATGAGCTGTCTGCTTAGCCTGTGGCTGTCTGGCACACTGACCCCCTTAAGAGCCCGTATTGTGCGTGTGTGTGTGTGTGTGTGTGTGTGTGTGTGTGTGTGTGTGTGTGTGTGTGTGTGTGTGTGTGTGTGTGTGTGTGTGTGTGTGTGTGTGTGTGTGTGTGTGTGTGTGTGTGTGTGTGTGTGTGTGTGTGTGTGTGTGTGTGTGTGTGTGTGTGTGTGTGTGTGTGAGAGTTTGTTTGTTTATGAGTGTGAGTGTGCCACCCCTCCTCTACCCGAACATCAACTCATGTCCTGGCTGTTATAAATAATTCATTGGCCATTTGAGACCCCTGGAGCAGAAGAGCACTTGCGCGGACCTTTAGTGATGGCCTTTAGTCACTCCTTACAAACACCCACTTAAACAGTTCTCACACACTAGAATACACTCCTCAAACTATACCAAAGCAGCCACTTAAACTGTCACAGCAGATCAATGGGACGCCCAAACTCAACATTACTTTAACTTTGACCAAAGCTGAGAGTTTCCCCCCCCATCTGACAATACTGAGAACAAATAGATATTCCCTTTTTCAGCCTTCTATCACATACCTTGGTATCTGTTTCCAGAAACTCCAGCTAGTCAGTGTTGATGTCCTGAACAAGGAGGAGGGCGATGTGGTGTGGGGGAAAGCACCTGTTTTTTTTCGTTTCGCTCCAATCTGCTGTCTGCCTCTGGTTCGTGTATTTGATGTGGCTTGCGGGTGAAAGAATGGGGCACTGGCTAGAGAGCTAATCGAGAGAGGTGAGGGAGACATGGCGTGAGCGAGACAGGGAGGAAGAGACGGAGGACGAGGCGTTGGGAGGTCAGAAGAGCATCTCGACTCCCTTGGAGAGGAAGAGAAGTGTCCAGAAGCACCTGCCTCATTACCGTCCGCCCCCCTTCCGTCTGACGTAACCCCGCTAACCCTGAAGAATATACATTAGCCACGGGCCATACCTATGGGCCATGCAAACACATTTGTACAAGTTTTTGTCGATTTACTAATTCAGAAGTGAGCTTCATTATTCCACTGCCCTTAATTGAGATAACAATGCAAATTCCCTTCATTAACTGTGACATGGACAATTTCTCCCGGGCTCCGCAGGGACACCATTATATTCAGAGCCCATGGAGCAGGTTGCAAGGTGTCATCAGATATTCAAATGGCATGCTTGTTTAATTGCAGTAAATGTAGCATGTCCGGACAGGTTGGCGGAGGACATTTGGAGTGCGTGCCTGGCCGTTTTTCTGTCGGTATGTAGGTGTGTGTGTGTGTGTGTTTTATAATAGAGGCATTTGGGTGGTGGTAAAGGTAGGAGTCAGCTCAAGGTGTGAGTTTGAGAGTGTGTGTGTGTGTGTGTGTGTGTGTGTGTGTGTGTGTGTGTGTGTGTGTGTGTGTGTGTGTGTGTGTGTGTGTGTGTGTGTGTGTGTGTGTGTGTGTGTGTGTGTGTGTGTGTGTGTGTGTGTGTGTGTGCCCCCCAGGCAGCTGTTTGCAGGCCCCTGTGCGATCCCGAGGGGCTCCTGAGGGAGTGTGTTGTTGGACTCTTGTCTTTTATGGCAGCAGCAGTAAACATGACAGGCTGTTTGGAGACCATCTGTTTCCAATGGCTGCCGCATGGTAACAGGGAGCTCAACCTGAGATCTGCTTGGTGTCTGTCTCAGAGGTAACAGTCCTGTCTCCACGCTCCTACCGGGGGATTCTGACGGGGAGAGAGACGGGAGGCAGATGAGAGAGAGAGAGCGAGAGAAAGAGGGAGTCCAATGAGTTGAACTTGGCATCTGCATGTGCTACCTAGCATCAAACAGCACCCTGAGGACCTGCAGGTACACCCTCATCACCATGCACAGTCACACGTGCACTGCAAACATGCACACACACACGACAAAATACACTCTTCGACACACAGTGCAGACACACAAACACCTCGGGCCATTAAGCTTAAGCAGTATTAAGAGAGGCGGTCCCAGAGCGTGACAGATTGAGTCAAGTTCTTCTAACACTCTCTGGCTGCCGACACGCCGCTATGTCAAAAGCCTATTTCCCTCAACACCTACTCTTGCCAAATTGAGATGAAGAGGAGAAGAGAAGAAGAGACGGCCACACTCCTCTTAACACATAAGTCATTAATATGTCTCTGATGCACTCATTTGTTTACCTCACTCATTAATTTGAGTCCTTTCTCGCTTAAGCGCCATTCGAATCAAAACGGACTGGAGAGCTTTGAGGTGTGACTCGGACTGATCCGCAGGTGTTCTTACCTCTGAGGGCATTGCAGTGTCACAGAGGCATTTCTTTTTCTTGTTGTTGAAATCAGAGTTTAGAAAAAACACCAGTCACCCAAGTGCAGCTAATGGTAGCTATTTTGATTTAATGAATCAGGCGGTGGATATCTGTCGAGACACGTTTCCTACGGTGGCCTAATTATTCTTTTAAAGTCATTGACTTTCCCGTCATTACCCCCCTTAAACACTCCTATCCTGAAAGGCCTTGAACCCCTCTCTGTCTCTCTTTCTGCCTTGTCATCTTATTCTGCATGAACGTACTCACCCATTAAAGAGCCGCTGCGGTCCGCCACTCATTATTGCTCAGTACATTTACATTGAATAGATCATTGGGACCCAACTAAGTGGAACTAATGTGGGACAGAAGAGTAGAGGGTTTGGATTCAGTGTTACACAAACCCTCTGCCCTGTAGTAAGGAATCTCTGATGGCTGTTAAGTAGGGAGAGTGCCTCTTAGATCTGAGGCGTGTCTTAAATACAGTGGTGTAAAGTAACTAAGTACATTTACTCAAGTACTTAAGTACAATTGTGAGGTACGTTTACTTAACATGAGTATTTCCATTTTCTGCAAATTAAGTAACATTTTGATTGAAGGACTTTTTCTTGTAACTTATTTTTTTTTTTTTAATCTTTTCTTAGTTTTAATGGCTGGTTAATTCAAATGGTGTAAGGATAATAGAAAACCTAATCCCTTAAAACGGTAAAGGATATACAGTATATCTTTATAGGTTCTTTGTTTTTTGTCTTCCCGTTGAATCGTTGCCCTGCATACAGTATTGGTCTTGTGATTATGCAGAGACAAGGATGCAGAAGGCTAGGCCATATGGTAGATGTCTCATCGGCATCCTGACGAAGGGAAGACTTGGGACTGGGCCGCAGGGTCACTCTTTGACACCAGCTACCGTGCACCTTAAAGAGACAGCAATTAAATACACAGTCAGTCAATGATGGTCTGCAAACGGTATGACTTCAGTGTTCGGTCCGTTGTATTGAGAAACATCTGTTATGTTTATGGAAATACAGCCAATAAAGTCTATCTTCCTACACAACACGTGTAAGGTCTCTAGTTGAAGTAAATAGGCAGAAATGCTGTATCTTGTTTCTACTTCGTAGGCTTGTCTGTGGGTGCAGGCATGGAGGAGATGAGAGTTGATACTTACACCTCTGGCTTAACATGGTGGGTGGGAGCACAGCAGCTGCTTGACTTTTATTAAGACAGTGTGTGTGTGTGTGTGTGTGTGTGTGTGTGTGTGTGTGTGTGTGTGTGTGTGTGTGTGTGTGTGTGTGTGTGTGTGTGTGTGTGTGTGTGTGTGTGTGTGTGTGTGTGTGTGTGTGTGTGTGTGTGTGTGTGTGTGTGTGTGTGTGTGTGTGTGTGTGTGTGTGTGTGTGTGTGTGTGTGTGTGCACAAGCGCGGCACTCTTGTCAACCTGTGTCGTTTTTCATCTCACTGTAAAGCTCTGTGCTCTGTGTTGAGGCAGAGCAATTTACTGTTCTATCACTTAACGCTTTCTTTTGCTCCATGTTGCACGACTAAAGAACGAGTGATTTTCTGTAGTTGGTTAGGTGGTCATTTTGCTGAGCATGAGCGAGAGCAAGAAAGAGAAAGAGGAGGAAGTACTGGAAGAAAATAGTGAGTACCCTGTCTATGTGAATCCGCTTCAACTGGATTTAGCTGTATGAAGTGGGATAGATCAAATATTGAGCAAGTGAAGGAAGGGCATCACCACATCAAAGGCATGGATTGAGAGGCACGGGGAGAGATTAAAGGCAGCCTTGAAAAAGTGGGTGAAGGAGACCAAACTGTGGTGGTTGTAGCCACGTTGGATGGGCCAGTCGATAGCTGACCCACTGCACTGCTCCTCCAGGTCGCTGCTATCTGAGCACATCGCTCCTTTTTCCCTGCCAGATCTTACGGACTCACACAATGACCTTGAAGAGTAAAAGGTCATGAGAGTAC